>NC_141625.1:35365697-35665697 GCF_047967505.1 Dipteris shenzhenensis | reverse complement strand
GAGTTTTTTGGAGCACTTATATGGGTCACTTTTACAGAAATATGGCCTTATAAAGCTCACTCAAAATTGTAACTAGTAACCTCCACTCAATACATCATGATGGGTAAATTTGCAACAAAATGGTCACCTCCACACAAATATGGCCTAATAGGTGGTGTATAGATACACCGATTGATTGAAAAGAGTTTGTTGAATTCAACATATAGGTGGTGTATAGATACACCATTTTATTGCATAATATATTGTGGATGCACATGTGTTCTACATGGATGCCACATAAGATACACTATGTTTCTTATGTGGATGCCACATAATATACATCATTTGTTTGGAACAAGGCATACAATATGTTATCCTATGCTGTGTTATCTATTGGAGGTGGAGGGAGAGGCAGGGGAACAAGGGAGGAGACAAAGTTTAGGAGGTGGAGGGAGACAAAGTTTAGGAGGTGGAGGGAGAGGCAGGGGAACAAGGGAGGAGGGGCAAGGAGACAAAGTTTAGGAGGTGGAGGGAGAGGCAGGGGAACAAGGGAGGAGGGGGGGAGTATGGCGGAGGGGGGACTAGGGAGGAGAGGGGGAGGGGGGGAACGCAAGGGAATCCATCTTTTGCACAAGTTAAGAAAAATTGATGATTTGTATGACAAGTTGGGTGCACCCCCAACGTGTTGCACATGCAATAAGTTGGGGGTGCACACAACCTGTTGCACATGCATCAGGCTGGAGGTGGATGCCATATATGATACACGATGTTCTACGTGGATGCCACATAAGATACACGATATTTCTTACGTGGATGCCTCATAATGTACACCATTTGTTTGGAGCAAGGCATACAATATGTTATCCTATGCTGTGTTATCTATTGGGGGGAGACAAATTTAAGGAGGTGGAGGGAGGGAATGGGGGAGGAGGGGGGGAGTATGGGGGAGGGGGGACTAGGGAGGAGAGGGGCACAGGGAGTGAATGGGAGGGAATGCATCTGCTGCACAAATCAAGAAAATTTGGTGATTTGTGCACTAAGTTGGGTGCACCCCCAAAATGTTGCACATGCAACAAGTTGGGGGTACACACAACTTGTTGCACGTGCAACAAGTTGGAGCTGAATACAACTTGTTTCACAAATCATGAAATTTTCTTGATTTATGCAAAATGTTATATACCCCCAACTTGTTGCACATGGAATCGGTTGAGGGTACACTCAACCTATTGCACATCCAATAGGTTGGGCGTGTGCACAAGCTATTGCACAAATCATCAAATTTTCTTAATTTGTGCAAGAGGTTATATGCGCCCCCAATGTATTGCACATGCAACAGGTTGGGGGTGTCCACAACCTGTTGCATATCTCATCAAATTTTCTTGATTTTGGCAATAGGTTATTTGTACCCCCAACTCATTGTACATGCAATAGGTTGGGAGTACATCAACTTGTTAGGGTCGAAGTGCACACAACCTATTGCACAAATTGAATCATTTTCTTGATTTGTGCCACAAGTTGTGTGCACCCCCAACCTGTTGCACAAATCAATTAGCCAACAATTAGCCACTGTCTCCCTCCTATGTTTAATTTTGGTAGATTCTGGTCCACATTCAAGAGCACTGAGAAAAACAACTGAGTGGCACCTCGGGACATGCAACCAAATGAAGAGCCAGTGAAGGGAATGAAGAATTGGTTGCCATAATGTGTTGGTGCAAGAGTTGATGCATGTGATCTCGAGCCTTGCTATTGTACCCTATAGAAATGCCATGATAATCTAGCATTGAGAGGCGTGTAGAGGAGCCAGCTTGAAAAGAATGAGTACAAACGGTGGTTTGCACGACTCGATAATTGCGAACGACCATGTGAAGCATTGTAGGGCAGTGGGCAAGGACCTTTGGATCAGAACTTCAGGACATGGTTGGGAATCCACTGATCAAACAAATAAGCGAAAAGAAACGAAGGTTTTAGTAGATAGTGTAGCTGGACTAAGCCAACCGTAGTAGGTCATAGTCCAAGAATTGTGCTACTATTTGGGGGAGTATGAAGCGATAAAATAGGACTATTCTATTGTATTAAGTAGCTTGGTGGCTGAAATTCAACAATAGATAAAGATAACCAGCCTAAAGGGGACTATTTTAATATAGCACTTTGCAACAATTTTAGTATATCACGGTAGTAGTGCAAGATAAGTGGTCGCTAGTGTGGTGGTTGGTTGCACACTAGGATATTAACTGCCACATGTGTGGTGGTTTGATTCTATTATTCCAAGATGAATGACATACAATTCATTCATTTAGGATTTGTGGATTAGTTATGGGGTTTAATAAAACAAGCATGGTGTTTTTTTTGAATTTAAACAAGCATGGAATTTGTCGTTTGGGATTTACAAAAACAAGCACGGTGGTTAGTTTGGGATTTACTGAAAGAAGTGTAGTCTCAAATACATTTGCCATGTTCTCGGAGAAGTGGAATATTGTTTCCTTGTAATGAGACTACATTTTCTTAGTACTATCTTAGTCGTCCTCGTAAACTACTGCAAGACACCCCAAGATGTGCTCATGCGTGTCTAAATCCAATTTGAAGACACTCTTTCCCTTCTTTCATTGTGGCACAGGTTGCATCTAGAACCTAATAGCTCTTGCTAGATAAGAGTACACAAAAGTTTGAGGAATCTTATATAACATAACGTAATTGTGGCCTCTCTTGGATGTTTTTTAATACCAGAAGGCTCCAACTACTACATCCCACTTCTCATAGGTTGTTCCCCAATCATACTTAAAAATATTTCCTTAACCTTGTGCTTAGGTTTTTTTCACTGTAACACAAAGTATCGGTCATCTTCCTCGTTCTCCCCAAAGTCAGCGACAACTGCAAAGTTATCCCCCTCTTTCAAATAGTCAATGAGGTCATCAAAACTCTCCCCAATTGTGGCGAGTCATTATTTGTCACTCCATCTGAACATAGAGGGAAAACTTGAACTTGCTCCCATGTCTTCAAAGTGTTTTCAATGTTCTCATAATTGTCGTGATCCCCTATGATGCACACACTGTAGAAACAAGAAAGATTTCTTGTTTTGATCAACTGGTTGTTTGAAAAGCCCATATGTTGTGCAAACGACGAACTCCTTTAATTTTCTTGTGATCGTGATTGCTTCTCCTTTGCACTTCATCCACTTTCACTTCATGGAACTAGCCATCTACATCCTCTCAACCACGGAGACCATATGCATTCGTGGTCCAAAGTGATAGCTTTGAAGAAGATTCAGTGCATGACCAAGCAGAACAAATGCCACCCCAATCACAACCGGCCTACACAACCATTAACAAGGCCCAATCACTGGAACTTGTCTGGCCATCCACATCGACGTATGCTCTTTCCCAGGAAGCAACATCTTACTTAGAGCAGCGGGGTCTAGGCAGTTTGCATGAGAGCCTCAAATCCTTGGAGGACAGTCCTACCCTGACCACCTACATCAAGGACTTTCTCCATTCTTACTACTCCAGTAATGCAAAGGATGGCAAGTACGGTACAATCACTGTACAGCAGAGCCCACTCAACATTATCCTCGATAGTACAGTCATTCAAAGGTCTTTCTCACTACCACAACAAGGTGGCGAATACCCTAAATGGTCTGCTGATGCAAAGTTTATTGAAGTACAATCTCTCCTCACCAAGGGCACACTGATCCATAGCGATGGCATATTGCTTCGCACAATCCTTGACCATCACCTCAAGGAAGCAGCACAATTCCTATCCACAATCCTAGTTGGAAGACAACACCAATGATGCCCCACTACAATGCACAACCATGGTGTACCAAGAGCTTGTGGCTGCTCTATAAGTGGAAGATCACCTCAATGCACGCGTGCTTATCCAATGGAAGCAACTCCAAATCAGGATCATATCTGCTCATCCAACAATCAACTAGGAATGTTCCATCGGGACTAAAACCCTGCGCATAATTTGCCAAGACTTGTTTGAAGATGAGAAAAATATCTTCTGCCTGTCTATACATGCCGGGTTTATAACACTCAGGACGGATGCTTTCATTACATATGTATGCCTCATGGGTAGTCCTCCCCTCAAGGTTATTGCAGGTTTGTTGCCATTTCTACAACGGCCATCCCTATTATTTGCACGGCACGACATAACCGACCTCCCACCCATGCAACTGATCATCCCATCGCACCAGCAAAAAGAAGTGTCAGAAGATGACAAGGCCTATCTCACATCCAACTTCCCATATCTAACCACTCTTTCTGCCAACATCATAACCTCACTTCCCCTTGCTGCTACCACCCTCATAACCTTCCCCGAGCTCCATCCTAATATCTTTTCCCTCCATCATCTCTTTGTTCATGCCTCTCACCATTTTCAACTTACCCAATAGTCACAAACTTACGATCCCCTCACACCTAGCTTTTTCCCCTCCCTTGCTAATCCTACCCTTGAGGATTACCAAGCTGCTCAAACCATTTGCCCAATTCTTCCCCCCCTCCCCTCTGCTCCCCCTTCTACCACTATCACTCTGCCATATTTCTCCCCAATGTCCCCCGATTCTCTCCCTGCCCCGTCATCACCTCCGACACGTTTGGTGCTTCCATCAGCAGAAAAGGACACAGTATTTGATTTTAAATATCAGGATCTGGATAATCCAATTCGTACACCCATGCCAAGTTCCAATGATGGGTATGATTTTGATGAGATACCACTTCCCAGTAACCCCATCAAGGAATTTTGGAGCAAATATCTTGATATGAAAACTCGAGGTGGATGGACCCTGGACAACTTTCCTACCAACCTTCGTTAGCATCAAATTAGTAAAGGTTGGATTAGCAAGTTGGATCCACAACCTGATTGGCACTGTCCCAAGCTCTTTGATGTAATCTTCTTAAAGGAGTACTTACGGGCACCTCCATGTCTCAGAACCCATCCCAAGTTCTATGCAGTTCCATGGCATAAAAAATGGGAAGCCAACATACACACTTTGGCTGAAGATCGAGTCATTAATTAGCCAATGATCGAACCCTACTCTGGTGTAGAATGGAATATCCAAGGCACCATGGTCGAGCACTTCAACAGCATGAACAAATAATGCATGGCAACATTGATCGCTTCCTTCGCCAAAGTGCCATATCCTGTAAAACATTGGAATTCATTTCGGAGGTCCCATGTTACCTTGATTCCCATTTGCCTCCACTCAGCTTGAATCCCAATGAAAGGATTGATGCTCATATTCCAAGCTGGCTCTATCAAAGAGTGATCTTCTTAGAGGTACGCCACATATCTCTGTTTGAGCAAATGGTGGATACAAGCTACTTGGAAACTGCACAAAAATTGTATGGTGCTAAGGCTTTACAACAAGATCGACTGGCACGACACAAGTTCCACAGCCACCGAACTAAAAACATGGCAGCCCAAGTATGTGATCGCAATAAGCCATAACCCGAGGACGGGTAATATAATGGATCTGGGAGTATGTTGACTCTGTGCCAACATGAACTTATGTAGAAAGAGAATGTGATACAACTTTGTGTTACAACTTCTACATGTAGAGAGAGAATGTGTTACAACTTTGTGATACAACTTTGTGTTACAACTTCTACATGTAGAAAGAGAATGTGATACAACTTTGTGTTGGAAAAAATCTATTATGATGCCCCTTCTGAAGTGATCAAGAAGCTAATTGCTAGCAATTTGATCAAAATAGCTTAAATGGAAGGATGAGAAACTCACCGAGGTGGTTCAATGGGTGCTATATATATGTGTGTCATGTAGCCTTGTCCACATTATTCACAAACAACCATCAGGTTAGTTATGATCTGCATTGTATCAAGCATGTGTATGATGTGCTCATCCCATTTCTTGCATTTTGTCTTATTTTTTTAGATGTCCCTCTTACCTAGAAAAACTCTCCGATTCTCATGCCAAAATGTTGTCATCGATCAAAAACTTTTGCACTTATGCTAGCTCTCCTTTTCTCGCGTTCTGTTGTTGAAGCCCACAAATATCTCGGATCAGAATGATCTTGCATTGCTTTGGGTTTGTGTCCAACTACTAGAGCCATGTTGTTTCTTCTAATTGACAACATCTTTAACATTGTGTGGCCAAGCCTTTTCTCCTTTATTTTAGAGAATACCAATATAGGTAATGTTTCCCTCTTTACAGCTAGGTCATATAAGCTATGCAAGCTAAATCTTGTGAAGACTTGAGATTAGTATTCACCTAAATAGCCTAATATTTCTTCCTCAAATGCTCCCCTTCAATATGATGCCATAGCTCATGCTCTTTGCACTGATGATAATGATCAAATACATGCATCTGCAACCACTTTCTACTACTTTGCAAGGAGTCATCATTCTTCTCATTGTTTCTCCCTCTGCAAACATTAGTCATGGCCTGTTACATAACATGCCATTTCTTTCCTCTCCCTATATTCTATTCCTTGTGCCTAGACCAAGCTTTTCAAGATTCCTATCTTGCAACCTCTATTTGGTTCTCTTGAAAGCCATGATGGGCTGAATTTTGCCATTGATGCCTTGGAGGTGATTAATGAACTTCCACCAAAAGAGAGACTAGCTAACTTGTGAGGAAATCAAAGAATAGATGATGACTTACCCGAGTAAAGAAGATAATGCCAAACCAAAAGAACGAGGTCATGTCAATCTGACTCTACATAGGGCAGGTTGCAAGAGGGTGACAATAGGAGAATGTACTTTGCAAAGCAGCAAGAGATTAATGTTTGAAGAGTTTTAGGGAGGTAGGTGAAAAAATATGAAATATCGTTGAGTAACATATAAGTTATGGGTCAGGCAAGATAAGCATATGCAAAAAAAATCCCTAAACCTCACATAAAATGGCTACACCCAAGCAAACATTGACCCTCCAGTTAGATTGTGAAGATAAAAGGGTGTCACGACTGATCCTCCAAGTGATAACAATAAGATTTCTAGTGATAGTGATAGTGATAGTGATAGAGATGCTATTCCATAAATGGACCCTCACTCGTGATTTTTATTTTGTACAAACATTATAATCTCTTTTTACTTTGATAGGGGTTTGAAAAAATTTCAAGCAATGCTTTGGGGTAGAAATGGGGTCTTATAAGGTTCTTAAATTAATATTTCTTAATCTGAAGGTATTAGGGATAGATTTGAGGTGTACCAATGAGAGTGCTCCAACCTATGGGGCAATGCCATGTTGAATGGACTGTGGGAAAGTTTAAAGAGAGCCCCTATTGGCTATTCCCCTTACATGGCTTGCAAATGTGCACCAAGTATATATAAGAAGATGAAAATTTCCTACCTCTATCACTTAATTAATCTAGGATACCAAGACTCTCTAAAAGTTTTTCTATCTATGTACAGGTTTCCCTTTACACTTTGAGGAGTGGGTACCTATTGAGTCATTCACAAGTAAGTTCATTGTGATTCATGAGGATTTTGGTTAGCAAATGCATGCTGGGAGAAGCCTTCCTCTTTGCAAAATGGATGTGTATTGTTATAATGCAATATACATTAGTCTGAGGATAGCATCGAGCTATGGTTATCGACAAAGCATTTCACCACCACAACTTCAAGATATGGATTGCATCATTGTGGAATCTAGGACATTGTTGTAGAACAAGTTGTATATATCCCCAACCTATTGCTTGAGCAACAGGTTGGGGGATATATCCAATCTGTTACACAAATCAAGAAAATTATTGATTTGTGCAACAGGTTGGATATCCCCCAACCTGTTGCTCAAGCAACAGGTTGGGGGTGCACCCCCAACCACGAGAGTAGAAAAATTTTCAGCTACTGGGTTTCCCCCCTCCTGTGGCGATGCACGTCAGCATAATTGGATATCCCAAACAAGTGCAATGTGGCCTGAAATGCTTTAAAACACAAATAGTCCAAAGGGAATGATATTGGGTTTGATGCTATGTATTATGAAATGCAATGACCTTTGGCATGGTTATGAGCCATATAGCAAGCAAGTGCATGGAAAAAGAAATAATTCAAAATTGTAAATAGTGTTGGATTTATTAAAAGATCTTTGCACAGGCACAAATTGCACATTTTTGACTTATTTCATTTTATGGCGCATCTATATATCAACAATTGTCAATGTTTTAAGACCACCATACAGTAGTCCCACAAGTTTGGATTCCAAATTTTCAACCCGTTTTGGTTTTCAACAAATCAAAAAAAGTTATGGAGGGTGCCATTAAACCATACCTAATGTTCTCATTTAGGTGTGTCCTTGGGTTGGGGAGAAGATCATGTAGTGTACTTTTGAATGATTACTTAGTTGCATGTATGTACAAAACAAAAATTTGATGTTTTTGAATAAATTGTTATTTCCTATACTCTTAAGGATGCACGCTTCACATGCAACATAGCATTTGTAATACCTTGACGGTCTCAATCCAAATCATTATTCCATAATTTTGTGGTCTCATGTTCAAGTTGGAATGTGTACTATAGCTTGAAGACAAATATTTCTGAATACCATTGAGCAATGCATAAGTTATGGGTCATGCAAGATACCTATAAACAAAAAATACCCTTAACCTCACCAAAAATGGCTACACCCAAGCAAACAATGACCCTTAAAGTCATGTAGGTTGCACTGTACCAAAGGGATGTAGGTCTAGGGTAGTCTAAGGGCCGATCCCCAATAGATAAGTCCACATGCCTATTTGGCCAATACGTGTGCCATTTTTCATACGTAGTCACTAGCAGGGATGGCAAAAATGTACGCATTATACCTTCCACGTGGCATAAACCAAATCGATTGGCAACCAAATCGTGCAAGGATGTAGGTCTAGGGTAGCCTAAGGGCATGCAGGGATGTAGGTCTAGGGTAGCCTAAGTTAGGGATGATAAAAATGTATGCATTATACCTTCCACACGGCACATACCAAATTAGTTGGAGACCAAATCTTGCAGCAATGTAGATCTAGGGTAGCCTAAGGGTCGTGCAAGGTTTCATCCCCAACAGATAAGTCCACATGCATATTTGGTTAGTACATGTGCCATTTTTCATACATAGTCACTAGTACTGAGTGCTTGCAAAAATGTACCCATTATACCTTCCACACAGCACATACCAAATCAGTTGGAGACCAAATCTTGCATGGATGTAGGTCTAGGTTATCGTAAGGGCTGCGCAAAGTTTCATCCCCAACAGATAAGTACACATGCCTATTTGGTCAATACGTGTGCCATTTTTCATACGTAGTCACTAGTAGGGAGTGCATGCAAAAATGTACGCATTATACCTTCCACGTGGCACATACCAAATCTATTGGCAACCAAATCTTGCATGGATGTAGTTCTAAGGTAGCCTAAGGGCTGTACAAAGTTTTATCCCCAACAGATAAGTCCACATGCCTATTTGGTCAGTACAAGTGCCATTTTTCATACATAGTCACTAGTAGGGATGGCAAAAATGTACGCACTATACCTTCCACACGGCACATACCAAATAGATTGACAACCAAATTGTGTAGGGATGTAGGTCTAGGGTAGCCTAAGGGCCATGCAGGGATGTAGGTCTAGGGTAGCCTAAGGGTAGGGATGGCAAAAATGTACACATTATACCTTCCACACGGCACATACCAAATCAGTTGGAGAACAAATCTTGCAAAGATGTAGGTCTAGGGTAGCCTAAGGGCCGTGCAAGGTTTCATCCCCAACAGATAATTCCACATGCATATTTGGTTAGTACGTGCATCATTTTTTTCACTAGTACTGAGTGCTTGCAAAAATGTACGCATTATACCTTCCACACAGCACATACCCAATCAGTTGGAGACCAAATCTTGCATGGAGGTAGTTCTAGGGTATTGTAAGGGCCGTGCAAAGTTTCATCCCCAACAGATAAGTACACATGCCTATTTGGTCATTACGTGTGCCATTTTTCATACATAGTCACTAGTAGGGAGTGCATGCAAAAATGTACGCATTATACCTTCCACGTGGCACATACCAAATAGATTGGAAACCAAATCTTGCATGTATGTAGTTCTAAGGGAGCCTAAGGGCTGTACAAAGTCTTATCCCCAATAGATAAGTCCACATGCCTATTTGGTTAGTACATGCACCATTTTTCATACGTAGTCACTAGTAGGGAGTGCATGCAAAAATGTATGCATTATACCTTCCACGTGGCACATACCAAATCGATTGGCAACCAAACATTGTATGGATGTAGTTCTAAGGTAGCCTAAGGGCCGTGCAAAGTTTCATTCAACAGATAAGTCCACATGCGTATTTGGTTAGTACATGCACCATTTTTCATACGTAGTCACTAGTAGGGAGTGCATGCAAAAATGTACGCATTATACCTTCCACGTGGCACATACCAAATCTTGCATGGGTGTAGGTCTAAGGTAGCCTAAGATCCGTGCAAAGTTTCATCCCCAACAGATGAGTCCACATGCGTATTTTGGTTAGTACGTGCACAAATTTTCTTAGTCACATTTTAAAGATGTCCTAAAGCACAAAACACAATTACAACATAACTACTAATAAACAATTTTTTGTTTTGCAAAAACAGCAAATCCCATTGAGAAGACAACAGACATCATGTATAAAATAGAATCTAATACAATGATGTGTATGAACATGTATAAAACCATCATAGTGAAATACAAAATATGAGTCCATGAAAATTACAATGGTACGCTCACACAGTGAGCCTATACTGTAAATCAAATACAAAAATATGTAATGAACTGGTGATACCCAATAAAAATCTATCTGATCAATCAATGATCCCCAAAACTATGATATGTAATGTGCTACTCCTCAGGATTGGCTCTCATGCCAATAGTGGCAAGTATGCTCTCATGATCCTCCACTGCAAGGCGCCATCATGGAGTGGACGTCGCCTTGCAAGAGAAACATGACTCAAAGTAATCTTGATCGCAACAACAAGATGAGAATACATGTATGCCTCTTGATCCGCCATGTACTCCTGGAACTCAATATAACGACCACGCCTCTGTATCTGCTGAAAATAGTAGCCACCTATGATCATGCTATGAGCATTGAAGTGCATCCCATGCCCATCCACTATATCCTCATTTAGCACACTCTTTGCCATAGAGCATCACAACAAGTAATAATCCACACCCTCCTCATTGCCCTCCGAAGCAATGACCGCGAAGATATCACCAATACGCAACATATTTGTAAGTTGGTCGTAATCTCTAGAGGAACTGAATCCTGCATCCTGATCATCATGTACCTCCTCCCAAGGCTGGAAGGGAGAAAGCACTTGCCATGCCCATGGATCGGCCCATGGTATCATGGAGCACCCTCCCCAATCATCACCAATGCATGCGGAGCAAAAACATGCAAACCGTCGAGAAAAGATCATGGGGTGACACTCACCTATGCTCCTGATGGAATGGAAATCAAGAGTGCCAGACACTGAATGACAATCAAAAGGCCTAGACCGATCAATACTCCCAATGTCCACGCACCAAAAACACCGGCTCACCATCCTATCATCACGCAACTGAAACGAGGAGATAGCACTAGTATATAAGTGATGGCTGCACCATATCACCACATCATGTGCATCCTTGAAGCGATCGGCACTATGACACAACTAGTATCGATGCAAAGCACACTTCATGCAAGCACCTACACCATCATGCTCTCCCTTACCGTGCCCTATCTCAAAGTAGCTCCATGATGGAATGGAAATCAAGAGTGCCAGACACTGAATGACAATCAAAAGGCCTAGACCGATCAATACTCCCAATGTCCATGCACCAAAAATATAGGCTCACCATCTTATCATCACGTGACTGAAACGAGGAGATAGCACTAGTGGATAAGTGACGAGATAAGTGATGGCTGCACCATAGCACCACATCATGTGCATCCTTGAAGCGATCGACACTGTGACACAATTGGTATCGACGCAAAGCACACTTCATGCAAGCACCTGCACCATCATGATCTCCCTTACCGTGCCCTATCTCAAAGTAGCTCCATGTGATCGAAATGCCTGTCTCACAGTGCCATCTGTAGAACCAATAAAACTATCTAGCAGATTTGAACCGACCACCACAATGGTCTGACTAGATGCAGTGCCGCTGCCATGTGACACCACGATCCCTCAAGAAAATATCATGCAAAGTGAAGTAGTGCTGCACAAAATGGGCATCATGCGATCGATCATCGCTGATATAGAAGTGATACTCTCGCACAATGACGCATGAGTCCATGGTGCTATCAATGCCGTCCACATGAGCCTATGCATGATGATAGTTAATGTGCACAAATATAGCAAGCTGTAATATGGCATTGAAAAAAACAATGACTATTGAAATAATTCAATATAATGAGTCCATAAAATAACCAATAACTCAATCACACGTCACTTGTTCAAAGAAATAATACTCCGATTGGATCTCATGCTGTGCTGCAAAGGTATAATTCTCCGCAAAGTCCACCACTGAGACAACCACCCCTATAGGAAATGTGCTCAAACATGCACAGAACTGACGATCCGCCCACTTTGCAGTGTGCTAGTGGCGTATGTAGCGGTACAACTTCCCTTGAAAACTGTCAATGAATACAACACGTGGAGTCTCCTTCCCCATAAGCTGCAACCTCCTCAGCTGTGCACCACCATCTAATGCCAAAGGACTGTACTCATACTACTGCCAACGAACCATCTGCACATCACAAGTATCTAGTGCAACTTGTGGCACTTTAGCAAAGTCACCACACAAAGTACACCTGCCTTTAACACAATCAAGGGAATGGAATCCTTCCACACAATCAAGGGAGTGGAATAAAGCATCACCATCTCATGTACACAATATGGAATGAATGAAGTCATGAGGGCTAGTGGGAACCACTCACCTATGACCATCATGGGAACATAATTCGTCATACATCAATCCAAAATCCACATGGTAGCGACAACAACACATGTCATGCTCCTGAGAGCATCGCACAAACATGGCCTGCATCGCTCAAATGACCTCTGCCCAATCCTGAACTCTGGGTGCGCCTCTACAAACTGAGTGTACAACTCAGTCTGCGTACACTCCAAAAAACATGCACCATGCTCAATGTACACACCGCGTGACACCCTCTTCCACACTACCTTCTTGAACACCGAGGATGCTCTGCAATGCTCCTCCCAAAACTATTGTATGAAGGACCTAGTGGAATCATCCAACAATCGATCACGGCGAGGTGCATGACCACTCAAAGCCCAAAGAGCATCAGTCTCACTATCCTCTAGACTCTGCCCCCTAATCATGCCTGCTCGCAATAATGTGCACGGTGCAATCTGAAGAAGACGTGAAGCGGGATGCACATGGCATGTCATCTGAGGTCTACTAATGGCAGCCACAATAGCATGACGTGCTGCCAAGGCATTACTGGAGTTCCTATGCTTAATAGAAGCATAAGAACTCTTGGAGCCGTCATGAGAATTCATTTCCCTAGCTATTGTTTTTCCTATTCCTAATTAGATAAATCATTCAAATAACTACCAATAAATCAAGTTAAGCTCTACATAATGTAAAGAGACCAGCTACAAAGTTTCAATAACATTTAACCTAAAATGAGTGAGAAATTCATAATTTAATATGACACTCTCTGTTCGTGACAAAGGTGTGACCATGCCGTGTGACACAAAGGAATTTTGTGTGCATGCATTGAATTTTTGATCACTCTGGAGGGGGTCCCGAGGTTGAGGTGGTGGGCTCTTTCTGTGCATCCTCGTTAGTGGCGGCATCTTTTCTGAACCTGCATCCATGTGCATGTAGTGTACCATTGATCATAAGATTGATTGGCATGCCGGTATGACCTTTCTGTGTGTGTGTGTGTGGGAGAGAGATCTTTTTTTATACATCCTTTGAGAGTGTGGAATGAAAGTGTGTGGTTCGATTATTCAAGCAATCATCTATGTGTCTAAGTGAAAGCGTGTGAGTGCATGTGACCTAGTAGCTAGGTAGGGACTAACTATATGCTTTTTTGCTAGGATTTTCATAGGGCAGCTAGAACTCATTCATCACTTCTGAGCCCTGGGTAAACTCGATTGATGCTGCCTATATGTGCGAAGATGTACATATGCAAGTGAGTGCTCGCAATACAATCTAATCCTAACTAAGGAAGACTTGGTTTCCCAAATCTTCATTTTTGTCGGGGTTGTTGATGTAGTAGCGCTTCAGTCGGCCGTTTATTGTTGTGTTGAATTGGACTCCATCCAATGTTTCAAGCAGCACAGCTCTGATGGGATTCATCTTTCGTACTCGGTATGGTCCTTGACCTAGATACTTTAGTTTCCCCTTATGTACTTTGGCATTGTATGACAGGACTAATCGCCTTCCTTGATGTCTTTAGCTTTAAGGTTTCCGTCAAACCATGCCTTTCTTTTGCATTTTTCTATTGTCATGGCATGGTAGGCAACTAGTCTCGTCTCTGTATGCTTTTCCAACTGATAGAGCCTTTCTTTCAAGGATTCATGGTCACCCATGCATTCCTGTACTGTGATGTGTAGACTTGGTATTAAAAATTCGAGTGGGACCACGGCTTCAAGGCCATACACCAATTGAAAAGGTGTGTTCCTTGTACTGACCTTGAATGTGGTTCTGTATGCCCATAAGGCCGCATTCAGTTTCTCTGCCCAATCAAAACGTTGTGGTTCTACTACCTTGGTGAGGATAATGCATATGATTTTGTTGGTGGATTTTGCGAGTCCATTCCCTTCGGATAGTAGGGTGTACTTTTTCTATGGATTACCAAGGCACAGTCCTTGCTAGGATAAGCCACTTCATGTGACCCCCTAACTACCACATCATCACTGAGCACATTTGCACTCCTTTTGCCCCTCCACCTAGATCAAGTCGTATCTCTTGATCCAAAAGAATTTGAGGGCGCTCCAAAAAGGAAAATCGGTCGATTTTTTGCTCTACGTGCTCATCATATCATGCGCACATTTCAGCACAAGTATTACTCACTTTTGAGCCTCGCCAACAAATCCACTTCCTGCGTGCACATCCGCCTCTACATCGACGCATTTGACCCAACACATAAAAAGAACCAAAGAAAAGAAATTATTTGATGTTCTTTCATCGATCCGATAGTTGGTATAGATCTATATCAGAGTACACTAGATCACCATCAAGGGGGCACTTTGAATTTCCCCAAGCTGCCAATCTAAGCCATGCTCAAAATTCCTAACTAGTACCTACTCAAGGTATAGATCCCTATGCTCACATATGGTATCACATCATCACATTACCTGAAACCTGATGTTCATCAGTTCAGTGAGCAGACTTCAGAGTGTTCAAAGGCATTGCCGATCGATCAGTGGGCAGGTAGCACATGATTTGATTTCACAAACACATCCCATCATTGTAAAGCCTATTCGGCTATTTCATGGCATTGTGCACATCATTTCAGCCTTGTAAATCCTCTTGGCTATTCCCGGAATCATTTGCCACAAGCCTTGTAATTCACATCGAATTATATATATTGTAGTTCTATTTCACTGATAGTTCAATTTTCACTTGCTATAATTAGTGTTTTGCAGTTGATTCAGACAGTGATTTTCACGACACTTTAAATACATTTCCTACATCATGTCTATGACTAGCAACCTCAATCTAGAAGCATCTGCTAAGCTAGACAACTCCAATTACGGCACATGAAAATACCAAATGGAGACCATTCTTGTAATTCAGGACAAATGGGAGTATGTCGATAGATCTACACCTAGACCATTGGACAATCCAGCCAATAATAGCTCTACTCCACCTATTGTCACAACATTAGCAGTGGGATCTACAGTGAGATCTCAAGCTATACAATCAGTTTCCACACCTGTAGCAGATCCTACCATTGCCCGAGCATAGACATAATAGGATAAGAAAGATAAGTATGCATATCATATGATCAAGCAAAATGTTTGAGATGTCCTAGCTAAGTATGCATATCATATGATCAAGCAAAATGTTTGAGATGTCATGCTAGGACATCTCAAATACACAGGAGATAGACACATAGATTTTACAATCATCTACAGAAAAGGTTGATGAAGTAGAGCAAGAATTGCCAGTGACACCCCAAGAAGAGCCACAACATACCAGATGGTCTACTAGATAAAGCAGACCTCCAGCCAGATTGACATATGCTCATAAAGGCAAAGCAATTCAGGTTGAAACCACCAACTATGCTCTTATGACTATCATCATGCCTATAGAAGAGCCAGTGTACTTTGAAGACGCAGTAGACAAGCCATAATGGCAAACTGCTATGAATGAAGAAATGCATGCTTTGTATAAGAATAATACTTTGGAATTATGCAACCTTCCAGCAAGAAACAAGGCCATAGCAAACAAATGGGTATACAAAGTGAAGTACAATCCAGATGGAAGTATTCAAAGATACAAAGCCAGACTAGTTGCAAAAGGATTTGCATAGCAATATGGTCAAGATTATGATGAGATTTATCCTCCAGTAGGAAAGATGGATTCCATATGGTTCTTGATATTACTAGCGACACTCAACAGATGGAATGTGTACTAGCTCGATGTCAAGAATGTATTTCTCAATGGTTACCTAGATGAGGATATCTACATGCAACAACCAACATGTTATGTTGAGTCAAGAAAGGAGAATAAGGTTTGCCATCTTAAGAAAAGTCTCTACGGCTTAAAGCAAGTACCTAGAACTTGGTACAGCAGAATCGCTAAGTATTTTGCTGATGTGGGATACATGAAGTCCAATGTAGATCATACTCTCTAATACAAAGCTCAAGGGGAAGACATTACTATTGCACTTTTGTACATAAATGATCTGATTGTGACAGGAAGCCAACACTTGAACCATTCTTACTATTTGTAGAACACTTGAGATATCATCACCTTTTAATACAAAACCATTCTTACGGTTTGTATAACACTTGAGATATCATCACCTCTTAATATAAGACCATTCTTAGTATTTGTAGATCACTTTAGATATCATCGCCTCTTAATACAAGACCATTCTTACTATTTGAGAGATTAATGGATTAAAGGTTTGAAGCTCATAGGAGACGAAGGAAGAGAAAGTCAGTTTCAACATGAGGACAATAAAACTAATTGGAATATTTTGACTTATGTATTATACCTTTTTGAAGACTATGAATTTAAGTCAGTTTCAACATTAGGATGATAAAACTAATTAGAATATTTTGACTTATGTATTATATATTTTTGAAGACTATGAATTTTAATGAGGAGAGGCATGCACACTACTTAGTAAATACACTAGTACTACTACTAGCCTACGACTATTAAGCCTAGTAGCACCAGTGTGATTTTGAGCCTTGTATCAACCTTTTGATAATTTTCTTTCATCTTTAGTGCAATAGAAATTATTCCTTCTATCATAAGAATCTTGCCAAATTTATTCAAAGTAATGATTTTGTAGTCTACAGCCACTATCCTCTGACTCTCAAAAATATATTAAATGTGAGCACCCATTTATCGTGTTTGATCAACCCTAGACTATGCTGCGATAGGACATTACTAGAACAAAAAAAAAAAGAATTGATATGGCGATGTTCGGTGTGAAATAACCAAATTAAGGATTTAATAAGAAAGAAAACAATAAGAATAAATAGGCTATTCAATGGCTCAAATCTGCACATAAATTATAATGTGCCTCCCAACTCTTATGCATTCCAGCTCCTCATGTTTGACAAGAATGCAAACAATAATGAAATCACATTATCTTTAGTTTCAAAGTAAACAAAGCACCAAAAATAAATGCAAACGTATTGGATGACGAATAAATAGGTATAGATATAGATAGACCTATATATATGCATTCATAGATATAATGATGATTAAAGTTGGACGGTCGTAATAATATTATGCATACTATCATTGGGATTAGGACTACTATTGGTAATATTGTATGTAGTAGTAGGAGAACTACCATTAAGGAACACTCAAATAAAATTACTAATGGTGGTGATAAAACTACCACTAGTAGTTTGGTAATTACCCCTAACATCTACAACAAATATTTGATGGGTAGCTAGTATTAGGTCAAAAGGCCCCAATTGTGCTATAATAATGGACCAAAAAAGGGAGTGCTATAGCATCACCTAGGGGTCACTTTTTATCCATGAAAGAAACAAGTCGGTGCAACCTAGGTCATACAAATCTAGGTCATGTGGAGTGGTCCGCGTCTCTTTCCTTGACAAAAAAGTTACACTACCTTTGATACTAACTACAAAGATTGCTGCCATAGTGCCGTAGAGTAGCCCCTAGGTTGCACCATCATCCTTTTTTGCTTTTGAGCCATTAAGTTTGATCCACTGATTTTATGTAGAATTATTCTACTATATGTTCACATGTCCTTAATAGGATCTTGATATAATCCCTTCCATTGTAAGTACTTTTACTTCAAGTTTCACATATCCTTGACAAACCACTAGGCTTCAACACAAATTCATTCTTATGTTTCAAGCCTCAAACTCAAACACCCTTGTAAAAGGGATAATGTATTAAAGCTACATTCAATCCATCAAATCTTTTGAATAACAGTTCTATTGAAAATTCATGTATCATCAATAGGATTTCATCCATTATATGTTTATTTGTATTTAATAGTATGTCTAAAAATTCATGTATCTTCCATATTATTTCTCTCATATGTTCCAATATCTTCAAAAGGATACCTTTATTTATGTCCAAACTTGAGCATTGATTTGTATTTATCAAACACAATTTCACTCCACCTATTCTTTAGAATGAAATTTTTTCGCCAAAAGTGGGCCAAATGTAAGGTCTTTCCACATATTCTTAAGAATGAAAATTTTGGCCTTACGTTGGCAAGTCTATGGATTGAGGGTAAGGCCAAAGTCTCTGGTACGATGCATTAGGTCTTGATTAATTCTTCTTTAGGCTTGAATATTTAATGCATTAACTTCACAACTATTATTTATGCTTGAACTTGTAATGTATTAATTTCATGACTTAGGATTTTATGAAGTTATATCTAACATGTCCTAAATTTAATGGAAATTAATATCCTACATAACACAACAAAGTATCATCATATCCCTTCCCAAAATCAATGCTACCTAGCAACTCTCCTGGCATTTTCACTGCCTTGCATTTGAGTTAGCTATGATGAAGAATGTTGCCTGCCTTTGGAACCTCTTAGAGTTACCGTTAGCATGATGTAATTTCATGTACCCCAAAACTTGAGACTTGGAGATTCCCATATCACACCAGCGGTAGCTATCTTGTCCACTCTCAATGCTAGTAAGAGCTAGGCCCCATAGACCGGTAAAAGAAGTATTTTTGGAGGTTCAATTTTTTCCCTCTGTCTTCTGCAGGCCCCCTGATGAAATAGGATATATTCATCACCCTACATTTAATGCAAGAATTGACACAACTTTTTTGGACCTGACTATGTAGTTTACATCCCAAAATTGGTGCTAAAATTGCAGATTGGGAGATTCCCATATCACACCAACGGTAGCTGTCTTGTCCACTCTCAACACTAGTAAGAGCCACGGTCCCCATAGACTGGTAAAAGAAGTCTTTTTGGCGGTTCAATTTTTTGCCTCCGTCTTCTCTGGCCCCAAGACGGAATAGGATATATTCACCACCCTACATTTAATGCAAAAATTGACAACTTTTTTTGGACATGACTATTGTTATGGATAAATTTGACTAAGGAAAAAGACATTAATATGTATGTGTGTTTGAATATGTGGCAATAGTATAATAAACTATGGTGTGCATAGGGCCCAAGGTTGAGGTGGCAAGGCATGACCATGTGCCACCCTTCCATGTAAGAGGACCCATAAGGTGTGTTGTACATAATCCATGATAGTAATATTATAAAATGCAAGGTGGCATGGCTCCTCCATTTGCCACCCCTCCACCTAGGATGCATTAAGTGAGATATGTTCGAGCTTCAAATTGTAATTCTTTTTGGGCTTAAGATAAACTATCAACAAAGAATTGCAAGTTTATTTGGTGCCGAACGTTTGGCTCAAGTGTTGAATTCTCCCCACCCTCTCCTCCTACCTATCTTGGACTACCGAGAAACTTGGGATGTCCGAATTCTCGTCTTGGTGTGATGACATCTTGGATTCTTCAATTTGATGGAGCTTACAAACCTTTGACCAAGGCGGCAGGTGTGGGTGTGAAGCTCACTTCGCCGGGCGGTGAGGAGTTTTGTTACAGCAAGTCTTCGCCCGCAAGTACTTGCAATCAAGCTGAGTACTCGGCGCTCATTTTTGGGCTACAAAAGGCACAAGAACATCATGCCAAGCAATTGGAGGTGCAAGGAGATTCTCAACTAGTGTGTGAACAAGTTAGTGGAAGGTGGAAGGTGCGGAGCAAAGGCTTGGTTCCACGACATCAACAAGCCTTGGAACTTTGCAACCAATTTGAAGTGGTAAAAATTCAGCATATCCCTCGAGCTTGAAATCTTGTTGCTAATTTCTTGGCACGTGAAGCTTGTATTTCAATCACGCATGACGCGAGTGTAAGCGCCACCCCAACAAAGCCGCAAGCCACGAAGGAGGGTGATTGTTTGTAAGGAATGCAAAGGTTGTGGTCATCATGAAACTAAGTGTTGGGCATACTTGATACGAGTTCACTGACTTCGGAAGATCATCAGGAGGGTTCTCAAGGACATTGCTCAAAAGAAGGATGCCAGACCGCACACCCCTTGAAGAAATAGAATGGCGACTACAAGAACTGGAAGAAGCTGAAGGTGATGTGCAAGCTCTCCAATTGCTGACCTTTGTCATGGCATTCTTGTTTGCCTTGATGAACAACCTCATGCAACGCCGCACCTCTAATCCTCGCGTGTAATGATCAATGTGATATCATGAGGATTGGTCCTTTTACGATTGTCTATGAGCTATTCTATGCAGAAAAATCTTCTCGTGTAATATTTCACACTACACCAGTCACACCCTACCCTGCCTATGTGTGCTTTTTGGATGTATCTTCACCCGATTTTCAGTTCAAGCTTCCTCTTACTATTGTTCTTCCATAGATAAGCCCCTCTTTTCTATCTTCCAAGCATGGCTGATATTCCCGTGTTTTGTGGACGGGTAGAAGAAAATCCAAATGAGTATCTTGTGACTTTCAAGCGCCGTTGTGTTTCTCTCAACTTTCTTACAGAAGACAGATGGCTATTGGTTCTTCCCACATTTCTAGAAGGTTTGGCTCAAGTGTGGTATGAGAAGCAAGCCGAAGATGTTCGCCAAAGCTGGCCAAGGTTGACAGCAGCAATGATTGAGTATTTCGGCAAAGAAGAGGAGCCGGAGAATGTGTACCTGCAGGTGGCAAATTTGAAGCAGTCAGAAGGTGAGACGGCGCGTCGATATGTGGATCGAGCGGCCGTGCTCCTGGACCGTTTGATTGCCACACAGGAGGACAATGCCGGGTTTCGAGCTGGAATGACTCAGCATGTGCTGGGCTACCTTGTAGCAGGAGCGAGTGATGAATTCCGCCTCAAGCTTAAATGGGAGAATCCAGAAACTATGGTGCTAGCACATGAGATTGCTCAAAAGTTTGATAAAGTTCAGTCTGATCCCGCTTCAAAGAAGATGATTGTCCCTCCGCAACCCCCTCAATTCCTGCAACAACAACCTGGGGGGTCTAACTCAGGGGCATACCCCCACCCCTCATCAGGGATGTATCCACCGCCTCCACCTCAAATGTATGGTCCTCCCTTAGATGCTTACCCTCAACAAGGTGGATATCCTCATCCTCCGCCTCGAAGATTTCCCCAGCCTCGCCCACGAGCTCCCCTCCTCTCTACTCCCGTGGCCCCTCCAACTAAAGAGGCCCCCCCTGCAACAGAACCTGGAGTCAATGACCTAGCCAAGGCCCTGAATGATCTTCGGCTTGAGATGGTGGGCATCAGAAATCAAGCCAACCGCCCTCCAAGAGATCGTGCTAATGTTGTATGCTACGAGTGCCACCAGAAGGGTCATTATCGCACAGAATGCCCCAATATTCCAAGGGTGAATCTGCTAAGTGAGTCGGGCACGGAGGATTCTGATGTGGAGATCCTTGATCTCGGGAAAAGAACTCGTGCTACCTCGGACCCCTCTCCAAACCGTGGACCAGGCCGCCCCAGGAAGAAGGTGTCCTTCTCAGAGCCCTCAGATGCTGAGATGGCAGACCCACCAACTGAGAAGGCTAAAAGATCTCGCAGGAGTAAGTGGTCACCCTCGGATTTTCCCATCGGCTCAGGGCAAGAGGACTATTCGGTGGTTCAGGACCTTGCTCATCGGTCTTTGAGCATCACACTCCCTCAACTAATAGCATTAAGTCCTAAGGTGAGACGTGAGCTGCAGCAAGGTCTCTCAACAAGGAAGAGCAAGAAAAAGGGAAAGGTACGAGAGGTATCTTCTATCTCCGAAGAAATTGATCGGCACCCACACACAATAGATGTCATCATAGATAATTGCCGTGTCAAAAATGTGTGTGTTGATGGGGGAGCTGCATGTAATATCATGGTGCCCCGCATCATGAAGAAATTGAATATGAAATGTACAAGGCGTTCCTCCACACGAATCAAGGTAGCAGATGGTCGACGACTCGCCACCATGGGAGTCATTGAGGATTTGCCCATCACTGTCAATGGATTGACCACCACTGTCAATTTCTATGTAGTGGACATTGAAGATACAGGCAGAAGTTACCCAGCCATACTCGGGAGACCATGGTTGAGAAAGAGTGATGCAGTCAGCTATTGGAAGACAGGACACATGTCTTTTGGTGCTTCGAAGGAGAAGATCCCAGTGCAACCTGGTGCCATGGAACCGGAAGAAGAAGAGGAGCATGACAGTGATACTATCTCATCTTCAGTGTCTGAGTCCATGGAAGAATCAGACGGGGGGGAGGAATTCTCAGAGGAGGAAGTTTACATGTTGGGGGTGTCTCCGACCCTACCACCTGCAGAAAAGATAACAGCTAGTCCTCAACAGCTCGAATCAATGCTTTCTCCAGACCTCACTCCAGGTGAGAAAGATGAGTTTCTTGACATGTTCAAAGATTTCCCTGACCTCTTTGCAACTAGCTACCACCACCTTCGCCATGTGACTGCCATAGAGCACAAGATAGAGCTGAAGCCTGATGCAAAGCCTGTGGCTCAGAAGTATCGGAGATTAGGGCCCCTACAGACCGACGCTTTGCGCTCAGAGTTGCAGAAGCTTGTAGAGGCTGGGTTTATTGTTCCGGTTCACAATACTAAATGGGTTTCACCAGTAGTTGTCATCCCAAAGAAAAACAACAAGTGGCGGGTCTGCATCGACTATAAGAAGCTCAATGCTGCCACCAAGAGGGATCATCATCCTCTACCCTTTCAAGACCTCATTCTTGAGAAGGTAAGTGGTCATGAGATGTATACTTTCTGTGATGGTTACTCTGGGTTTTATCAAATCAGAATTGCCGAGGAAGATGTGCTTAAAACCACATTTGCCACGCCCTGGGGGACATTTGCATTCAAGGTAATGCCATTTGGCCTCACCAATGCTCCTGCTACCTTTCAAAGATTTATGCAGATGGTGTTTGCTCCTTATTTGGGGGATTTCTTGGAGGTGTTTTTAGATGATTTCTGTATATTCTCATCACGTAAGGAGCACATCATGAAGGTTAGATTGGCCTTACAAAGGGTCAATGATGCAAATGGCAGTCTCAACCCTGAGAAATGCACCATTGGAGCCACTCAAGGGAGGTTATTGGGACATGTTGTCTCATCCGCGGGCATCAAGCCTGACCCCGAGAAGGTAGAAGCCTCATTTGTCAATCTAGCAGGATACTATCGCTGCTTCATTGATCAGTATGCTGCTTTGACACGGCCCATGACTATGCTATTAAAAGATGGGGTTGATTTCTCTTGGGATGAGGATTGTGATCATGGGTTTGCACAAATCAAGAATGCTCTGGCTTCAGAACCCATTCTACGCAATCCAGACTGGTCGAAGACCTTCTATATCAATCCTGGATTTGGTGAGCACACTCTGGCAGGTATTCTTCTCCAGCAAGGGGAGGATCGGTTCATGTATCCTGTTCGATTTGCTTCTCGACAATTGCTCGACACTGAGCGACACTATTCAGAGGCTGACAAGCATGCATTGTCTTTGGTGTTTTGCATTGAGAAATTTAAGCATTATGTGGCTGGAAAGTCCTTCTTTATACTCACTGGCACTGGTCTTGCAAAGCAGGTTCTTCAATCACCAAATCCCATGGGCCGGTTGGCCAAATGGTTGGCAGTTCTACAAGAATATGATTTTTCTTTCAAAATTGTAAAAGGGGGTTGTTCCAACTTGAAGAATGCTTTGATTGATTTAGAGGAGTGCCTTGATGTAACCCTTGTAGCAGCCATAGAAGTTGGGGATCCTTGGTATGGTGGTATCTACAAGTTTTTGACTGCTTTCTCCTTTCCTTCAGAAAGTACTAGCTATGAGAGAAAGAAGATCCGCAGAGATAGTAGGCGCTACACCCTCCTTGATGGGCTGTTGTATCGTCAAGGCATGGATGGGGTACTCAGACGGGCCATTGATGCAGATGAAGTGCCTAAGGTATTGAAGCATTATCATGATGGATTTTGTGGAGGCCACTATGCCAGCGACTATACAGCCAAGAAGATTTTACATGCTGGATACTATTGGCCGACCTTGTTCAAGGATGTCACTTTGTATTGCAAAACCTGTGAACCATGTCAATTCTTTGGTAGGAAGGATTTGCGTCCTGGGCAACATCACCCAGTGATGTCCATCCATCCGTTTCAGAAGTGGGGAATAGATTTTGTCGGACCCTTGCCCATGACTGCCCGCAAAAAGAAGTATCTTTTGGTAGCCACTCAATATGTCACTAAGTGGGCTGAAGCTATCGCCCTCTCTGCTGCAAATGGCAAGGCGGTTTCAAATTTTATATTTGAACGTATCTGCACAAGGTTTGGGACACCCATGGAGATAGTCTCTGACCATGGGAGTCCATTCTTAAATGAAGCAGTGGAGTTACTCATGGATCGCATGGGCATTGATCATCACACTTCTAGCATCTATTATCCAGCCTCCATGGGTCAAACAGAGCGGACCAATGGCCTCCTGTGTAAAACCATGGGAAAAATGGCCGCAGGGAACAGGAGCCAATGGGATCAGAAAGTCACTGAAGCAGTGTGGGCTTACAACATCACTCATAAAACATCCATAGGTCACACCCCTTTTGAGTTGGTGTATGGTACTGAGGCAGTTTTACCACTAGAGATAGAGATTCCAGCCTTGAGATTAGCACAGGAACAGAGGATGACAGAAGATGAACATGTTGAGGCCAGATTGATACAACTTGAGAAGTTAGATGAGACCCGACGCCTTGCACTACACCAAACAGAGATCCAAAAGAATCGACAAAAGGCCCGATTGGATGCTAAGATTCGCAAGGGATGGGAAAGACACTTTGCTGAGGGGGATGTTGTGCTATGCTTTGATAATAGATTGGACCACCAAATGGATAAGAAGTTTCTGCCACTATGGGCTGGTCCATACAAAGTCATCAAAGAACGTAGCAATGGGTCTGTACAAGTTCAGGAGCTGCATGAACCATATGGCAAGAAGGTGATCAACAAGCGTTACCTCAAGCCTTTCTTTGTGCGTGATGGTCCCAGGCATGGAAATGCTGTGCATTCCCTGCCTAGGGGGGGGAACTGTTATGGATAAAATTGACTAAGGAAAAAGACATTAATATGTATGTGTGTTTGAATATGTGGCAATAGTATAATAAACTATGGTGTGCATAGGGCCCAAGGTTGAGGTGGCAAGGCATGACCATGTGCCACCCTTCCATGTAAGAGGACCCATAAGGTGTGTTGTACATAATCCATGATAGTAATATTATAAAATGCAAGGTGGCATGGCTCCTCCATTTGCCACCCCTCCACCTAGGATGCATTAAGTGAGATATGGCTCAAAGTCCATGGGAGAAGCAATATAAAATAGGTGGAGATGGATATTATATTGAGTTATACCCTCCATATGAGATAGGCCCATGTGGGGGAGGTATAGAAGGACAAAGAGAGCTAGTTAAATAATGGGGAAAGTAGGATGAGGTGGCAAGATTCCTTGTGCCAACCCTCCACTTGTCCTCCTAGAGGTTTGAACATATTATAAAATTGGAAGGAGACCAAGGGAGTAACTTAAGATATGGGGCTTGATTTATGTGGAAAATTGAGGCAAAGGGTTGTCGCACACAATTAAGAGTGCGTACCCACCTAGCCCACATGGGAGACTTTTCCACACACACCATGCATGTGGGAGGATACATTAATGAGGAGAGACCCCCTCTCTTGGCTATAAAAGGAAGGGGCTATTCCTTGATGAGACACGCTCATTCTTGTAAAGCCACCTAGCTAGCATTTTGATATTTCCCTCTCTTCCCTTCTTTCCAATAAAGTATGGTTCTCTTCCCTTGATGTCTACATCTCAACATTCCTCCTCCTGTCATGTACATGCTTCTCTTCCCCCTCTCCCTTTCCCCTTGTGTCATAGTCTCCCTTTTCCTTCCCTCCCCTTCTAATTCCTTTCTCTCTCCTATGACATCCCTTCGCCCTCTTGATCTCCTTTTCTCTATGGCCTTTGAGCGTCGCCATACGTAGCCTCTAGCCTCTAGTCTCGAAAACTTTTCCGGCTAAAACTATGCAGCTTACATCCCAAAACTGGTGCTAAAATTGCAAACCGGGCATCTCCATTTGCCGGGGGGTGTCCCCAGCGACCCCTTGGACTTGCTCTATTTGTCTAGTTGTGTCTCTCCACAAAAATCGGAGTAGGGCCTATTTTTCCCATCTAGTAAAACTATATGCATCAATATGTATGTATGTATGTATGCATGCATGCATGCATCCATGTATGTATGTACACACACACATATGTATGTATGTATGTATGTGTACTAAAACTACTAAAACTATATGCATCAAATAATGTTGTTGATCAATTTTTGGCATACCCCACGAAAATCAAGACCCCCATTGCAAAGAAAGGTAAGGAACACAAGTGCTTGTTCTTATGCTCATGAGACAACAAAATGCATGACATAGGCAACCAATGGGGTCTTACTTTTGATGTTTGTATGTATGTATGTATATATATATATGTATGTACATACATACATACATATATATATATGTGTGTGTGTAGGGGTGTGTGTGTGTGTGTGTGTGTGTGTGTGTGTGTGTGTGTGTGTGTGTGTGTGTGTGTGTGTGTGTGTGTATATGTATGTATTATGTATGTATGTATAAATGTATGTATGTATGTATGTGTGTGTGTGTATATATGTATGTATGTATGTATGTATGTATGTATGTATGTATGTATATATATATATGTATCTATATATGTTGATGCATATATGTATATATTGATGCATACAATTTTGATATATGGAGAAAATGGACATAAAAACCATCTAAATTGGTTCTTGTCGTTCAATTTGATATATGACATGCTCCTATTTGGATTTGTAAGTCCAAAGATATGGGGTTCTACTTTTAGGGCCTGAATGCCTAAAATAGGCAGCGTGTTAACGCGCTACCTATTTCATGCATTTAGGCCTCAAAAGTAGGACCCCATTGGCAACACAATGGGATCCTAGTTTTGAGGCTTAAATGCATGAAATAGACAATGCGTTAACGCGCTACCCATTTTAGGCATTGCCCTAAAAGTAGTACCCCGTATCTTTGGACTTGCATATCCAAATGGGGTCATGTCATATATCAAATCGAACGGCAAGATCCAATTTAGATGGTTTTCATGTCCATTTTTTCCACCAACTAAAACTATATTCATCAAATAATGTTGTTGATCAATTTTTGGCATACCCCCCCAAAATCAAGACCCCCATTGCAAAGAAAGGTAAAGAACACAAGTGCTTGTTCTTATGCTCATGAGACAACAAAATGCATGACATGGGAAACCAATGGGGTCTTACTTTTGATGTTTGTATGTATGTATGTATGTATATATATGCATGTACATACATACATACACACACACACACACACACACACACACACACACACACACACACATATATATATATATGTATGTATGTATTTATGTATATGTTGATGCATATATGTATATATTGAGGTATACATTGATGCATACAATTTTGATATATGGAGAAAATGGACATGAAAATCATCTAAATTGGCTTTTGCCATTTGATTTGATATATGACATGACCCCATTTGGATTTGTAAGTCCAAAGATATGGGGTCCTACTTTTAGGGCCTGAATGCCTGAAATAGGCAGCGCGTTAACGCGCTGCCTATTTCATGCATTTAGGCCTCAAAAGTAGGACCCCATTGGCAACACAATGGGGTCCTACTTTTGAGGCCTAAATGCATGAAATAGGCAGCGCGTTAACGCGCTGCCTATTTTAGGCATTCAGACCCTAAAAGTAGCACCCCGTATCTTTGGACTTGCATATCCAAATGGGGTCATGTCATATATCAAATCGAACGGCAAGATCCAATTAAGATGGCTTTCATGTCCATTTTCTCCATCAACTAAAACTATATTCATCAAATAATGTTGTTGATCAATTTTTGGCATACCCCCCTAAAATCAAGACCCCCATTGCAAAGAAAGGTAAAGAACACAAGTGCTTGTTCTTATGCTCATGAGACAACAAAATGCATGACATGGGAAACCAATGCGATCTTACTTTTGATGTTTGTATGTATGTATGTATGTATATATATGCATGTACATACATACATACATATATATATATGTATGTATGTATATGTTGATGCATATATGTATATATTGATGTATATGTGGATGCATACAATTTCGATATATGGAGAAAATGGACATGAAAATCATCTAAATTGGCTCTTGCTGTTTGATTTGATATATGACATGACCCCATTTGGATTTGTAAGTCCAAAGATACGGGGTCCTACTTTTAGGGCCTGAATGCCTGAAATAGGCAGTGCGTTAACGCGCTGCCTATTTCATGCATTTAGGCCTCAAAAGTAGGACCCCATTGGCAACACAATGGGGTCCTACTTTTGAGGCCTAAATGCATGAAATAGGCAACGCATTAACGCGCTGCCTATTTTAGGCATTCAGGCCCTAAAAGTAGCACCCCGTATCTTTGGACTTGCATATCCGAATGGGGTCATGTCATATATCAAATCAAATGGCAAGATCCAATTTAGATGGTTTTCATGTCCATTTTCTCCATCAACTAAAACTATATTCATCAAATAATGTTGTTTATCAATTTTTGGCATACCCCCCCCCCAAAATCAAGACCCCCATTGCAAAGAAAGGTAAGGAACACAAGTGCTTGTTCTTATGCTCATAAGACAACAAAATGCATGAAGTAGGTAACCAATGGGGTCCTGATTTTGCTATATGTATGTAAGTATGTATATATGTATGTATATACATACATATATATCTATATGTGTATGTGTGTGTGTGTGTGTGTGTGTGTGTGTGTGTGTGTGTGTGTGTGTGTGTGTGTGTGTGTGTATGTATGTATATGTATATGTTGATGCATATATGTATATATTGATGTATATATTGATGCATACAATTTTGATATATGGAAAAAATGGACATGAAAACCATCTAAATTGGCTCTTGTCGTTCGATTTGATATATGACAAGATCCCATTTGGTTTGTAAGTCCAAAGATATGGGGTCCTACTTTTAGGGCTTGAATGCCAAAAATAGGCAGCGCGTTAACGCGCTGCCTATTTTAGGCATTTAGGCCCTAAAAGTAGTACCCCGTATCTTTGGACTTGCAAATCCAAATGGGGTGATGTCATATATCAAATCAAATGGCAAGATCCAATTTAGATGGTTTTTATGTCCATTTTCTCCATCAACTAAAACTATACATCAAATAATGTTGTTGATCAATTTTTGGCATACCCCCCCAAAATCAAGACCCCCATTGCAAAGAAAGGTAAAGAACACAAGTGCTTGTTGTTATGCTCAAGAGACAACAAAATGCATGACATGGGAAACCAATGGGGTCTTACTTTTGATGTTTGTATATATGTATGTATGTATATATATGCATGTACATACATACATACATACATACATACATACATACATATATATATATATATATATATATATATATATATATATATATATATATATGTATGTATGTATGTATGTATGTATGTATGTATGTATGTATGTATATGTTGATGCATATTTGTATATGTTGATGTATATATTGATGCATACAATTTTGATATATGGAGAAAATGGACATGAAAATCATCTAAATTGGCTCTTGCCGTTTGATTTGATATATGACATGACCCCATTTGGATTTGTGAGTCCAAAGATATGGGGTCCTACTTTTAGGGCCTGAATGCCTGAAATAGGCAGCGCGTTAACGCACTGCCTATTTCAGGCATTTAGGCCTCAAAAGTAGGACCCCATTGTGTTGCCAATGGGGTCCTACTTTTGAGGCCTAAATGCATGAAATAGGTAGCGTGTTAACGCGCTGCCTATTTTAGGCATTCAGACCCTAAAAGTAGCACCCCGTATCTTTGGACTTGCATATTCGAATGGGGTCATGTCATATATCAAATTGAATGGCAAGATCCAATTTAGATGGTTTTCATGTCCATTTTCTCCATCAACTAACACTATATTCATCAAATAATGTTGTTTATCAATTTTTGGCATACCCCCCCCAAAATCAAGACCCCCATTTTGCTGTATGTATGTAAGTATGTATATATGTATGTATATACATACATATATTTCTATATGTGTATATATATATATATGTGTGTGTGTGTGTGTGTGTGTATACACACACATGTATGTATGTATGTATCTATCTATCTATATATATATATATATACATACATACATATGTATATATTGATGCATATATTGATGCATATCTTGATGTATATATTTATGCATACAGTTTTGATTGATGGAGAAAATAGGCATGAAAACCATTTAAAATGGCTCTTGCTGTTCGATTTGATATAGGACGTGATCCCATTGGGATTTGTAAGTCCAAAGATACGGGGTCCTACTTTTAGGACCTAAATTCCTGAAATAGGTAGCTTGTCAATGTGCTTCCTATTTCATGCATTTAGGCCTCAAAAGTAGGACCTCATTTGGTCCTACATGGGGTCCTACTTTTGAGGCCTAAATGTATGAAATAGGTAGCGCATTGACGCGCTGCCTATTTTAGGCATTCAAGCCCTAAAAGTAAGACCCCGTATCTTTGGAATTACAAATCCAAATGGGGTCATGTCATACATCAAATCAAATGGCAAGAGCCAATTTAGATGTTTTCATGCCTATTTTATCGATTTAATAAAACTATATGCATCAAATAATGTTGTTTATCAATTTTTGGCATACACCCCCAAAATCAAGACCCCCATTGGAAAGAAAGGTAAGGAACACAAGTGCTTGTTCTTATGTTCAGAGACATTAAAAAAGAGGCCTAGTAGCCCAAAAATGGCAGCGCATCAATGCACTATCATTTTTGGGTTGCCAGGTCTCTTTTTTGTTGTCTCACGAGCATACATATGGAGGTTATTATACAATATAACTAAGAAGTAGTATTGAAGTAGTTCTACAATTTGGATGCATTAAGAGCATTCATATAGCAAGGAAGAATATAATAATTGAATACATTTTTTTTTCAATACATATTGCTAGTGAGACTACCAAAAAGAGGCTCTACCCCTCATGATGTCTCTGGATACAGAATATGAGATTGCTTGATGCTTGGATTACAGCTGGAAATAATGCATGGGCAAAGCCACTATATGCCTCAAGTGTTGGAAATTGATGTATGGCTCAAGTGCTAGAATGTGCAAATCATGGCCAAAATCAAGACCCCTTAGAGATTCCATGAGGGCTATCCTTTTTCTACTACACATGTCACCTTTAGTCGAGGGCAGAACCATTCATCATCGTAGGCAGCAGGTTCATGGGACCCCATCCCATGATCCAAGGCATTATTCAAAGACAAAGTATTTCTGACCATTCCCAAATTGAGTTTTCCAATTCCTAATCTGATTGATTTCATTTACTGGACTTGCAATGCTTGCAAAGCCCTTGCTTAAGCTTGAATGAGCCTCTTGATTTTGGGGGTATAGTGGTCAAAAATGGCTTAACACGCCCAAAATCAAGAGGCTCATTCAAGCTTAAGCAAGGGCTTTGCAGGTCTTGTTTTTGGGTGGCAAAAGCACGAAAAATGACAGCGCATTAAGGTGTTGCCATTCTTATGCTTCCCCCCTCCAAAAACAAGACCCCCAAGCTATTCATTGGAGACACCAAAATGAGGAGAAGGATGACGTGAGGAGTAGAGGAGCTGGCCAATGAGGGGAGGGACAGCCTTGGAATTGCCAGCAACAAGCATGATGCAAGGAGGTGAGAAGGCAAAGAAGCAAGGAGGTGAGGAGGTGAGGAAGCAAGGAGGCGAGGAGGCAAGAGGCAGTCTTGAAGGGCAACAAGAGGGTGGAGGTGGCCGAAAGAGTAAGCAGGAAAGGGAGGGATGGAGATTGCTTGTAGGAAATGCTTGGATTAATGCTACAAATGCCATTTTTTTGTGTGTATTTTGCAGCATGAAATTTTTATGGCATTTTTCTTTTAAAAAATGCAAAATTGTTGTGATTAATTGCACTACAAACAACTCAAGCCGTAAAGCACCATGGATTAGTACAACAATATACATCACAAATGGATGCATACACTCATATACATCACCGATGGATGCATACACTTATACTCACATCAATTTCCAATATTGTATTAGATGGACCCTTAGCATATATGTGTGCATAGAAGACCATTTCCTACATTGATCCCTGATTTCATAGTTAAATTATTCCCTTTCTCACATTCTAACATGTGAAGATTTAATGTACATGCATTATGGGCACATTATATTGCAGTTTATGACTAACTTTTTTTATGAATGCATGATACTTGTATATGGTCAAGGAAGGTATATTATCATTTTTGAATGACAACATTACTCTATGCTCCATTTTATCCTATATTAGAAACTATGATCACTAGATATTACATAAATGTATTTCTCCATTATATCCTATACTAAAAACTATTTTGACCCAAATAGATAATGCCAATTGATGTTAGTACTGATCACAAGTGATGAAAACAATCTAATGGTATGAATGAGATCTTGTAAATTTTGGATATATAATATGGGTACTATGTTGATTGAGCTATTTTTCTAAGGGAATATTTTCAACTTAATTACTAAATACATACTTACAATGGTGACCTGATTCCCATCTATATGTATAATCAAGTTTTACTTTGTGTTAAAAAAAAAGCTTTTGCATAAGGTTAAAATTCGAATAGTATTTATATTTGTTTAAGACTACCCATTGAGCTGGCTCCTATCCTTATATTGAACATGATAATGTTCATAAAGATTTTATGAATACAAATAGATAGCATTGGCTCTCTTTTTAGTGGTTGGGAATGAACCCTAAAAGTACCCTAAAATGACTATGTATTCCCTTATTTGTAGCATGGAAGTGATCATGGTAGAGTGGCATAATCCCTATTTTGCTTTTTTCATAGGTTCTTTTGCTACTCATGGTTGGTGGATACACCACGGCATAGATCCGAATAGATATTTGGTTTTTTGCTTCAACTTGCTTGACTAGACTTTCCTTGATGATTGTTTGATTGTGCATGATGAGTAGTCACCGGCTTAACTGATGCATTAAGTGCAATGTTTTCCTTAAAGTTTTTCATACTACAAGATACGACTTTGCTTATACGGGTGGAAATAAAAACTTGTTAACGCCTGGTGCATATCTTCCGTTAGATGCAGTAGGATACTAGTTACAGAGTGTCTTTGCCAATTATTTCACTTGAATCATGCTCCTCTTATGCTTGAGTTTATGGTCACATATTGAGTTTAACATAATAGTCTACAGGATACTGGATGAGCACTCAACATAGTGGTTAGATGCATTCATTTCTAGTTCCGATAGAACTATCATTCAGACATTGGTCATAATAGAAATATGGAGGGCTAAAATCCTTTTTTGGCTCCCTAAGTTTTTTAAAGCATGGTATTTTCCAGATTACATAGGTATTTTCACTAAGCAAAATTAATCCTTATGATAAAAATGTGTTTTTTTTCTTTTGACATAGTTAGTTCTGTTTCCATGTTTTTGGATCGAATGTATGGATGATCTTCTGCAAGCATAAAAGACATGATATGTATATGTAGCACATGATCATGTTTACATACTTTCAGTCATATATTCTACATTGTGATCTATCATTATCTTGCTGTGTGGATGTTCAATCTGAGTAGTGTTTGCTTTTTTTATCGCAAATTTTATGTATTGTTGTGTCTCTACCTCTCCACAACAACTCAAATTGATAGTATGGGAATGAAAGAGAAGTTAATTGTGAGTTTCAGGCATGCCTTCATTGTTGGAATATGTTTAATTTGCTTATGATCACATCAATTGTTCCAATGATATTGAGAGGAATAAGATGCTGGATGAGGTTCTCGCTCACTTGAAACCTATTTAATCTTGCTCGCTTATTTGGGACTGCTCGCTTTTCTCCGCTCGCTTTTTGGTAATCCTCTTATTTTCTATGTATCTCTCCACTCCTAGTGAGGTCATAGTAAAGTTCCTCAAGCCGGGGCGGTGGGGGAGTGGGAGTGGCAGTAGTAGAGCTAGAGCGAGGGGTCATATTGCGAGTGCTTACGGAGTGAGGAGTAGCAAAGTGAGTGAGAGTGAGAGAGGTTAAGGGACCTGACTAGCACTGGGTCTCATGAACAAGTGGATAACTATAGGGATGTGAGTGTGTTAACTCGTCTACATCCCTCGAGTCACCATAGCAACCTCGACCCTTCCTACTCTTCCTTCCCTTACAATGGGTACGCCCTCACAAAATATGAAGAGGGGAGAGGAGAAGAGTGGAGATGAGCAGAGAGGGAACAACTAGAGAGCACACCACAAATGCCTAACTGCACACTAGATTTAGTTGAAAATGTAGAATATATACAAACCCATTTGGGGTTAGGGTTAGGACATCTAACCCTTTCCTTTATAGCACTCTATTGGGTTAGTGCCATGCACATATAATCACATGATGTTGAGTGTGGTCTCTCAACACCTTCCCTCAAGATCAACATCATGAAGTAGGCCTTCCCTCAAGATGATGATTCTGGGGAATCAAAGAAGGACTAAACATTACATTCCATCACACCCCTTTAATGGGAATGTCCTTCCTCTGTGTCAAACCAAGACCTTGTTGGTGTTTCTCAAAAAGATAATTATCGAGTGGTTTGGTTAAGATGTATGCAGCATTATCTTTGCTACCACAATGCTGCATTGTGATGTCACCATGTAGCACTCTTTCTCTGATGAAGTGTTCTCTGACATCAATGTGCTTTGTTTTGGAGCGAAATACTAGATTCTTGGCCAATGCTTGAGATGATTGATGATCACAGTATATTGTTGTTGGCTTTGATTCATCAAAGTAATCTATTTTTGACAATAGTCTTCTAAGCCATATAGCCTCACATGCACCTGTAGTGAGTGCTCTATATTATGCTTCAGTGAAAGATAAAGAAATAGTTGGTTGTTTGTTTGACAACCATGATATAGCATCTTGACCAAGGAAAAATGCATATCCCTATGTGGATCTCCTAGTCTTATGATCTCTGGCAGTTACTGTCATAGTGTCCATAAAACCGTGGATGACTTCCTCTGTATTCTATCCCAAACTATCTTGTACCTCTGATGTATGTCAAGACTCTTTTAGCTGCATTCAAGTGAGACTATTTTGGATTTGCCATAAAATGTGCTAGTGAACTTACTACATAACAAATATTTGGCCATGTGATAGTTAGATATATAAGAGATCCGATGAACTGCCTGTAGTATCTATCATTGACTGTAGGCTCTTCTAAATATCTAGTAAGTTTCAACCATGTGTGATAGTTAGATATATAAGAGATCCAATGAGCTGCCTGTAGTGTCTATCATTGACTATAGGCTTTTTTGAATATTTAGTAAGTTTCAAACTCTATTCCATGGGAGTGGCTGTAATCTTGCAATTTCCACATGAAACTTCTTCAGAGACTATCAACATACTTGAGCTGACTCATGAAGGTGTTGTCCAAATCTCTCCAAAACTCAATACCAAGACCATAGTGCATAAGTCCAAGATCTTTCATGTCAAACTCTGCAGATAAGTCTTGTTTTAGTTTTTTGATGAAGCTATCCTTGCTTCCTATCACAATCAGATCATCTACGTACAAAAGTGCAATAGTAATGTCTTCCCCTTGTACTTTGTAGTAGAGAGTATGGTCTACATTGGACTCATGTATCCCCAATTCGCAAAATACTTGTTGATTCTGATGTACCAACTTCTGGATGCTCGCTTAGGCTTAGGGTTAGGGCATCTAACCCTTTCCTTTATAGCACTCTATTGGGTTAGTGCTATGCACATGTGATCACATGATGGTGCTATGCACACATGATCACATGATGTTGAGCATAAACTCTCAACACCTTCCCTCAAGATGATGATTCTGGGGAATCAAAGAAGGACTGAACATTACATTCCATCACACCCCTTTAATGGGAATTTCCTTCCTCTACGTCAAACCAAGAGCAAATCGGTGTTTCTTGAAAAGCTCTTTACAAAGTGGTTTGGTAAAGATGTCTGCAACATTCTCTTTGCTATCACAATGCTATAGTGTGATGTCACCAAGTAACACTCTTTCTCTGATGAAGTGCTCTCTAACATCAATATGCTTTGTCCTAGACTGATATACTGGATTCTTGGCCAATGCTCGAGCCAATTGATTATCACGGTATATTGTTGTTGGCTTTGACTCATCAAAGTAATCTCTTTCTGATTATAGCCTCACATGCACCTATATGGTTTCATATTTGTGAACCATTCTTGATGATTTGTCATGTGAGATGATGCACCGCTGTTGATGTACCAAGGATCTTGTTCCGCTTGGTCAACTTGATAGCTGAAATCCTCTTTTGGATTGAAATCAGAGTCTAGTTACACTATATCAGTTTGCTGCATTTCCTCATTTGCATTAAACATATTCCCATGTTCATTTGCAAAATGATTGTGACAAGAATGTCCATCACAATGATTTCCTCTACCTAGAAAATTCCCTCGATTATTGCTAGATTGACCGCTTTGGTCGTACTGCTTCTTGAGGCAATCTCTTTCATAGTGTCCAAACTTATGATAGGAGTTGCCCTAGATGTTTGAAACATTGGTGGATGCATTCCCTTGTCCTTGGAATCTCCCTCGATTGGAATGATATCCTCTTTGTTGATGCTGATGTTGCTGATGCTGATTCTAACTTTGTTGATTTTGTTGCTGATGATGACCACTTTTCTGGAATGATCTACCTCTGCCTATGCTTCTGTCTGAAGCTGTGAATGCTTGATCATTAGAATGACCTTTGGGTGCATGAATGGCTTGAGTTATGAGTTCTTCACCAAGTAGGACTAACTGAAGTTCTTCGAGTGTCAGAATTTACCATTGGATGGTAATACTATGGAGTAGATTCTCATATTCCTCTCCTAGTCCATTCAGGATGGCTTGAACCATTTCTATTGGATTCATGGTCTTTCCTACTGCTGCTACAAACTAATTGTTATAGTGTTTAATCTGGAGTACATAAGCATGACCAGTTTCGTTGCAATTGCAGAAACTCTAGTTGATCTAGTTTCTCAGTGTGAGAATCTTGGTTGTGTTCTTGGACTCGTAGAGATCTATGAACATATCCCATGCTTCTTTTGATGTCTTGATTGTGTTGAGCTATCCTAGCAAGACATCTTGCACATTCTTCTTAATCGAATGATATGTGTACTTGTCTCTCTTATCCCATTCTGCCTGAGCTCGAACAATGGTAGGATCTGCTATGGGTGTGGAAACTATTTGTGTAGCTGTAGATCTCATTGTAGATCCCATTGCTAGTGCTGTGACAACAAGTGGAGTAGAGCTACTACTGGTTGGATCATCCAATGGTCTAGGTGTAGATCCATTGACATACTCCCATTTGTCTTGAAGTACAAGAATGGTCTCCATTCAGTATTTCCATGTGCCGTAAATTAGAGTTGTGTAGCTTAGAAGATGCCTCCAGATTGAGGTTGCTAGTTGTAGAGATGGTGCAAGAAATGTACTCAAAGTGTCATGAAAATCATTGTTTGAATCAACTGCAAAACACTGACTGTGGCAAGTGAAATCTGAACAGGCGGTGAAGATATAACTATAATATATAAAATTTGATCTGAATCACAAGGCTTGTGGCAAATGATGCTTGAATAGCCAAGAGGCTTTACAAGGCTGAAATGATGTGCACAATGCTGTGAAATAGCCAAATAGGCTTTACAATGGTGGCATGTGTGTGTGAAATAAAATCATGTGCTATCTGCCCCACTGAACAATCAGCAATGCCTCTGAACACTATGAAGTCTACTCACTGAGTTGATGAACATTAGGTTTCAGGTAATGTGATGATGTGAAACCATATGTGAGCATATGGACTGACTCCTAGTAGGTACTAGTTTGGAATTTTGGGCATGGCTTAGATTGGCAACTTGGGGAGATTCAAAGCATCCCCTCTATGGCAATCTAGTCTACTCTGATCTAGATCTATACCAACCATCGATCTATGAAAGAACATCAAATAATTTCTTTTCTTTTGTTCTTTTTATGTGTTGGGTCAGAGGCATCAATGTAGAGGCGGATGTGCGTGTAGGAAGTGGATTTGTTGATGAGGCTTCAAAATGAGTGATACTTGCACCAAAATGTGTGTGTGATGTGACTAGCATGTAGAGCACAAAAAATGGAGCGACTTTTCTTTTTGGAGCACCCTCAAATTCTTCCTGGATCAAGAGATATGACTTGATCTAGGTGGAGGGGCACAAGGAGTGCAAATGTGCTCAACGATGATGTGGCAGTCAGGGGGGTCACATGCAATGGCTGTGCCTAGTAGGGACTGTGCCTGTGGAGCCCTGTGCTGATGTGGCACGAGTGGCCACATGAAGTGCCTATGGAGCACTGTGTGTGCCTATAGAGGATCAGTGTGCCATGTGGCATTGATGAGGTGGGAGTTGACTAGGCACTGATGACATGGCAATGTTGATGTGGATGCTTATGTGGCACTTGGAGATGTTGCTGGAAATTCTTGCTCTTCTTCATCAACCTGTTCCGTAGATGACTGTGAAGTCGATGCTTCTATCTCCTGTGTAGGTGAGGTTTTTCATTCTGATTCCTCATCAAAGATTACATCTCTAGAGATAATGACCTTGCGGTCAATGGGATCATACAACTTGTATGCTTTGCTTTCTTCACTGCAGCCAACCATGATGCATTTGTGTGACTTCGCATCCAATTTCATGCGATGATGATCATGTATGTGGGCATATGCTATGCAACCAAATATGCGGAGATGCCCAATGTGTGGCTTCTGTCAAGTGAATGCTTCATAAGGAGTCATACCCTGTATCGGTTCAGTAGGAAGCTGATTAAGCAAATAGTTTGTATGGCTATTGCTTATGCCCAATACTGATTCGAAAGATGTTTTTCATTAGGCATTGCCCTAGCACTGTCTGCTAAAGTCCCATTCTTCCTTTCAACTCTTGCATTCTGCTGAGGAGTATCTGCACATGTGAATTGTCTTCAAATGCCGTGATTTGTGCAAAAGTTCATGAATGCTAAAGACATGTAATCACCTCCTCTATCTGATCTCATGACCTTGATCTTTCTACCTGTCTGGTTTTCTACCATGGCTTTGAATTCTTGAAATCTGGAAAACACTTTAGATTTCTCTTTGAGAAAGTAGACCCAACAATATTTGATGTAGTCGTCCATGAAAGTCAAGTAATAAAGTGAACCATTGATGCTGCGGGTTTGGGCATAACCCCATACATCTGTATGTATCAAATCAAGAATACCTCATGCACAAGAGGTACTTCTGACAAAGTTGGTTTGCTTTTGTTTGCCGAAGCAGCATGCTTCGCAAACTTTTCCAAGAAACTGTAGCTTCGAAATCCCAATTGCCATATTCTGATTCCTGAGGTCTAACAAGTACTTGAAGTTGACATGACCATATCTCTTGTGCCATTTTGCAATAGTGGCATCTATTGCGGTTGAGTTGACATGGCATGCTTATCTGGTACTGTAGCTAGCATTTTGTATAAGCAACCTTCCTTACACCTTTTGCTACTAGCTGACATCTTTTAGATTTGTCTCTGATAGTGCATTCATCACCGTCGAAGATGACTTTGTAATTGTGTTCTATCATTTGACCTACTAACAAAAGGTTCTTGCTGAGCTTTGGAACATAGAGCACATCTTTTACTCATCCTTTCATACCGGTGAAATTGTTCATAGGGATAACACCTGTCCCTTGAATCAGATTTGTTGTATTGTCTGCTGTGTAGATGACATTTTTTTGACCTTCTAATGGCTTCATTTCTATGAACCATTCCCTGATGATTTGTCATGTGAGATGATGCACCACTGTCGATATACCAAGGATCCTGTTCCACTTGGTCAACTTGATAGCTGTAATCCTCTTTGGGATTGAAATCAGTGTCTACGGTACAGTGTATCAGTCTGATGCATTTCCTCGCTTGCAAGAAACATATTCCCATGTTCATTTGCAAAATGATTGTGACTAGAATGTCCACCATGATGATTTCCTCTGCCTTGAGAATTCCCTCAATTACTACTGGATTGACCGCCTTGGTCATACTGCTTCTTGCAGCAATCTCTTTCATAGTGTCCAAACTTGTGACAATAGTTGCACTGGATGTTTGACACATTGGTGGATGCATTCCCTTGTCCTTGAAATCTTCCTCGGTTGGAATGATTTCCTCTTTGTTGATTCTGATGTTGCTGAGGATGATGTTGATGCTGATGTTGATGCTAACTTTGATTTTGTTGCTGATCATGACCACTTTTCTGATATGATCTACCTCTGCCTCTACTTCTATCTGAAGCTATGAATGCCCGATCATTAGAATGACCTTTACATGCTTGGATGGCCTGAGTCCTAAGTTCTTCACCAAGTAGGACCGACTGAAGTTCTTCCAGTGTCAAAATTTGCCGTTGGATGGCAATACTTTGGACTAGATTCTCGTATCCATCTCCTTGTCCATTCACAATGACTTGAACCATTTTTGCGAGGTTCATAGTCTCTCCTGCTGCTACAAGTTGATTGTTGTAGTCTTTTATGTGGAGTACATAAGCATGACCGGTTTCGCTCCTGTTGCGGAAACTCTGATTGATTTGGTTTCTTAGTGTGAGAATCTTGGATGTGTTCTTCGACTCGTAGAGAGCTGCAAACATAGAGCAAACATATCCCATGCTTCTTTTGGTGTCTTTACTGTGTTGAGCTGTCCTAGCATGACATCTTGCACATTCTGCTTAATCATATGATAGGCATACTTGTCTTTCTTATCCCATTCTGCCTGAGCTCGGGTGATGGTAGGATCTGCTATAGGTGCAAAAATTATTTGTGTAGCTGTAGATCCGGTTGCTGGTGCTGTGACAACAAATGGAGTACAGTTACTTGTGGCTGGATTGTCCAATGGTCTAGGTGTAGACCCATCGACATATTCCCATTTGTCCTAAAGTACAAGAATGGTCTCCATTTGGTATTTCCATGTACCGTAATGGGATTTGTCTAACTTAGCAAATGCCTCCAGATTGAGGTTGCTGGTCATAGACATGGTTCAAGAAATGTACTCAAAAGTGTCATGAAAATCTCTGTATGAATCAACTACAAATACACTGACTATGCCAAGTGAAATCTCTAAACTGTCGGTGAAGATAGAACTACAATATATAAAATCTCTGGTTTGTATTACAAGGATTGTGCAATGATGCCGAGAATAGCCAAGAGGCTTTACAAGGCTGAAATGATGTGTGCACAATGCCGTGAGATAGCCGAATATGCTTTACAATGGTGGCATGTGTGTGTGAAATCAAGTGCTATCTGCCCATTGAAACAATATGCAATGCCTCTGTACTCTCTGAAGTCTTGTTTCAATTTTCTGATGAAACTATCCTTGCTTCCTGTCACAATCAGATCATCTACATACAAAAGTGCAATAGTAATGTCTTCCCCTTGAACTTTGTAGTAGAGAGTATGATCTGCATTGGATTTCATGTATCCCAGATTAGCAAAATACTTGTCAATTCTGCTGTTCCAACTTATGGGTGCTTGCTTTAAGCCATAGAGACTTTTCTTGAGATGGCAAACTTTATTCTCCTTTCCTGGTTCAACATAACTAGCTGGTTGTTGCATGTAGACTTCCTCGTCTAGATAACCATTGAGAAATGCATTCTTGAATCGAGCTGATACACATTCTATCTACTGAGTGTCACTAGTGATATTAAGAATTGTATGGAATCCATCTTTGCTACTGGAGCATAAGTCTCATCATAATCTTGACCATATTTCTATCCAAATCCTTTTACAACTAGTCTAGCTTTGTATCTCTGAATACTGCCGTCTGGATTGTACTTCACTTTGTATACCCATTTGTTTGCTATGGCCTTCTTTCCTGGTGGAAGGTCGCATAATTCCCAAGTATTATTCTTATACAAAGCATCCATTTCTTATAGTGTGAGCGTATGGACTGACTCCGAGTAGGTACTAATCGGGAATTTCGAGCATGGCTTAGATTGGCAACTTGGGGAAATTCAAAGCGTCCCCTCTATGGTGATCTAGTCTACTCTAATCAAGATCTATACCAACTGTCGATCAATGAAAGAACAGCAAATAATTCCTTTTCTTTTATTCTTTTTAAGTACTGGGTCAGATGCATCGATTTAGAGGCAAATGTGCATGAAGGATGTGGTTTTGTCAACGAGGCGAAAATGTGAGTGTAACTTGTGCTGAAATGTGCACATGATGTGACGAGCGTGTAGAGCACAAAAAAACAAGCGACTTTCCTTTTTAGAGCCCTCAAATTCTTCCTGGATTAAGAGATACGACTTGATCTAGGTGGAGGGGCAAAAGGAGTGCAAATGGTGCTCAATGATGATGTGTCACTGTGGCTCACATGCAATGATGATGTGGCACTATGCTTAGCAAGAGGTGTGCCAGTGAAGCCCTATGTTGAGGTGGTAGGAGTGGTCACATCCAGTGACTATGGAGCACTGTGTGCGCCTGCAGAGGTCACTACTGACTGGATAGCTGAGGTGGCATAGATGATGATGTCAGTAGATGACATGGCAATGATGATGTGGCAAATGACATGGTAGTGATGATGTGGCAAATGATGTGGCACAAGTGACGTGGCTATAATGATGTGGTAATCAGTGATGACATGGTAGATAAGACATGGCAAGTTGACGTTGGAGGTTCGAAGGCCCGTATGGTTGTGTGGAGCTCGGAGTGCGCTGTCTGGAGTGCTAGAGTCGATGCGTTATTGAAGCTGGTCGTATAGTGCAGAGCTTGACCTGTTTGGAGATCTGGATGGCAGGAGCGCTAAGCGCTGGCTACTAGTCCGTGGCACTGTCGGAGAGCCTCATTGTGTAGGTCATTGTAGGAGGTGAAGGCGCAAGTTCTAAAGATCATTGCTGTGGCTAGTTGTTTCGCAGGAGCAACAGGAGTGTCTAGTGAAGGCTGTGTGGTGCTAGAGCACTACGCTGGAGATGTTGCGCCTCAAAGAAGAAGGCACTGTGGTAACGGTTGGAGGAGAGACATCGTCAGAGGTGGAGCCTGGGAAGCTTGGGCTTACTGCTGTGAGGCTGAGCCTTTGTAGATCAGAGGCCGGTGAGACTAGTCGTTTACTAGAGATGTGGTCCGATTACGTAATCTGGCTTTGTGCTGGGCTACGTGAGTTCGTTAGAGGCGGTGTTGCAGTCCTCAACCGTGGCATAGTAAGCGATCGGGTGGCGAGGCTCTAGGAGTTGTCGAATGCATCAGTAGCCTTAGAGCTTTCTATTGGAGCCTTAGTTAGAAGCTTAGGTCGTTGGGCAATGCTGTGTCAAGTCATTGAAGAGCTCGATTGCTTGGATGGCTTGTTGGAGTAGAGGCTAAGCAAGAGTTGATGAGCTCACTAGCAATTGAAGGCGGTTGGTCTTGCTTGAAGCTGGAGCTGAGCCGAGCTTTCTGTAGATTTCCACAAGCTTTTTCTTGCCTTAGCTAGGAGGCTGGAAGTCCCTAGGCTTTCGAGTCTCATAAAGAAATCTCAATAACTCTTTTCCTCTATCTCTGGACAGAAAATGGACCTCTCTCTCTCACACACCAAGCCAAAATCTATTAAAGAAATGAAGGAGCATATATATCTCTCTCAATTAGAAACTGTCTTAAGCACTCAAGCAATGAATGGAAATATGGACGAAAACTTTTCAAATGGACAGAAATTCTATCACTCATCGGAAGTGAAAGGAACACTCAATCTCTCTCGATCTCTCAATCATTCTCACAAGAAGGATGGCACCTCAGTAGAAGGCAAAACAAAGCTCTGATACCATGACAAAATATGAAGAGGGGAGAGGAGAAGAGTGGAGATGAGAAGAGAGGTCACAGCTAGAGAGCACACCACAAATGACTCACTGTAAACTAGATTTAGTTGAAAAAATAGAATATATACAAACCCATTTAGGGTTAGGGATAGGGGATCTAACCCTTTCCTTTATAGCACTCTATAAGGTTAGTGCTATGCACATATGATCACGTGATGGTGCTATGCACACATGATCACATGATGTTGAGCATGAACTCTCAATAGACTTTGCTCGGATGCATGGAGGCAAAGACCTTCGAGAAGCATCGGTGCGCGGTTGTAAGTAGGATGAGGCACAGCTGTTCAGGGGGGGGCCACCTGGAGCAGGAGGCTTGCTTTGTGGAGCAATGGTCGTGGAGGCCTGTATGGAGGTGTAGCAACCCTTTGTGTGCATTGTTTGCTGTGAGGCCACCCTGTCAGAGGTGCATGTATCCTGATAGCCAGCCTGTGTGCTGATTGAAAGCCGTTGAAGGGCGCTAATACTAGTGATGGGTGTTCTGGGCTATAGAATCCATGGGTCAATGGTGTCGCCTCTGCCCAGTACTCTGACTGGCTATGGATGGCCAGGTCATTGGCATTCATGGTCGTTGCAGAGTGGCGACTGCTAGAGGCTCGCTATTCTTCCCATCACCTTGACTACTCAAGGATGAGCTTTGGTGTCGGGTCGTTGCTGTGTAGAGCACCTACGGTGGAAAGCCTGGTAGGAGCTAAGTTGATCAAGGATAGTGTCATTTCAAGCAGTAGAGCCGTCTCTTGTTGGTTGGAACATTGGTCGATGTCTCGTCGATGTGGCAGCTAGAAGCTTGTAGATGGAGGCTTTTCTAGGTGTCGTTGTTCGAAAGCTTGCATGTGCTAGAGAAGGAAATTGATCCCTTGTTGCAGGGAAGCCTGAGTAGCCCTTGCTTGTAGATGCAACTTGGATTCGTTGGAGAGGTATTCGTTGTTGCAAAGGAGCAAGCTAACCGTCTCTCAAAATAACAGTCTCTCCCTATCTAGCTCTCACAGTATCTTACTCTCTCAAAAGTAATCGAACAACCACTCATTCTCACAGAAGAATGAACAGAAATCTATTAAGTATGAAGTGAACAATGTACTAAATCTCTCTATGACGGAAATCTATCAACAATGGACATCAATTCTTCACATGAACAGAAGTCTCTCACAGAAGAGAACACTCAATCTCTCAATCACTCTATCACACTCTCACAAAGATGGCACCTCAGCGGAAGGCAAAACCATGCTCTAATACCATGACAAAATATGAAGAGGGGAGAGGAGAAGAGTGGACATGAGGAGAGAGGGCACAGCTAGAGACCACACCACAAATGACTAACTATACACTAGATTTAGTTGAAAATGTAGAATATATACAAACCCATTTAGGGCTAGGGCTAGGGCATCTAACCCTTTCCTTTAAAGCACTCGATTGGGTTAATGCTATGCACATATGATCACATGATGGTGCTATGTACACATGATCACATGATGTTGAGCGTGAACTCTCAACAATCTTTTCCTGGTTCAACATAACCTGCTGGTTGTTGCATGTAGACTTCCTCATCTAGGTAACCATTGAGAAATCCCTTCTTGAAATCAAGCTTGTACATATTCCATCTGCTGAGTGTCGCTAGTGATACTTCAACTAGTTTGGCTTTGTATCTTTGAATTTTGCCATCTCGATTGTACTTCACTTTGTATACCCATTTGTTTGCTATGGCCTTCTTTCCTGGTCGAAGGTCACATAATTCCCAAGGATTATTCTTGTACAAAGCATCCATTTCTTCATTAATAGAAGTTTGCCATTCTGGCTGTCTACTGCATCTTTGAAGTACACTAGCTCTTCTATAGCCATGATGGTAGTCATAAGAGCATAGTTGGTGGTTTCAATCTGAATTGCTTTGCCTTTCTGAGCATGTCAATTTGGCTAGAGGTCTACTTTCCTTAGTAGACCATCTGAGTTGCTGTGGCTCTACTTGGGGTGTTTCTTGCAATTCTAGCTCTTCTTCATCAACCTTTTCTGTAGTCGACTATGAAATCGGTGTGTCTATTTCCTGTGTGTTTGAGGTTTTCCATTATGATTCCTCATCAAAGATTACATCTATGGAGATAATGACCTTGCGGTTGATGGGATCATACAACTTGTATGCTTTTCTTTCTTCACTATAGCCAACCATGATGCATTTGCATGACTTCGCATCCAATTTCTTACGATGGTTGTCATTTATGTGGGCATATTCTATGTAGCCAAATATGTGGAGATGTCCAATGTGTTTCTTGTGTCCAGTGAATGCTTCATAAGGTGTCATACCCTGAATCGGTTCAGTAGGAAGCCAATTAAGTAAGTAGTTTGCAATGGCTATTGCTTCTTCCCAATACTGATTTGAAAGATGCTTTTGACTAAGGATTGCACACTGTCTATTGAAGTACCATTCTTCCTTTCAACTCTTGCATTCTGCTAAGGAGTATTTGCACATGTGAATTGTCTTCAAATACCGTGACTTCTACAAAAGTTCATGAATGCTAAAGACATGTATTCACCTCCTCTATCTGATCTCATGACTTTGATCTTTTTCCTTGTCTAGTTTTCTACCATGGATTTGAATTCTTGAAATCTAGAAAACACTTTAGATTTCTCTTTTAGAAAGTAGATCCAACAATATCTATTGTAGTCGTCGATGAAAGTCAAGTAGTAAAGTGAGCCATTGATGCTACAGGTCTATGCATAACCCCATACAGCTGTGTGAATAAAATAAAGAATACCTCATGCTCGAGAGGTACTTCTACCAAAATTGATTCTCTTTTGTTTGCCAAAGTAGCCTGCTTCACAAACTTCTCCAAGAAACTATGGCTTAGGAATCCCAATTGCCATATTATGATTCTTGAGATCTAGCAAGCTCTTGAAATCGACATGACCATATCTCTTGTGCCATTTTGCAGATAGTGGCATTTATTGCGATTGAGCTAACATGGCATGCAAATCTGGTACTGTAGCTAGCATTCTATACAAGCGTCCTTCCTTGACTCCTTTTCCTACTAGCTAAAATATTTTGGATTTGTCTTTGATAGTGTATTCATCTCCCTCGAAGATGACTCGGTAGTTGTGTTCTATCATTTCATCTACTCACAAGAGGTTCTTGCTGAGCTTTGGAATGTAGAGTACATCTTTCATCAATCCTTTTGTACTAGTGAAATTGTTCATAGGGATAATGCATGTCCCTTGAACTGGATTTGGTGTATTATCTACTGTGTGTAGATGACATTCTTTTGACCTTCTAACGGTTTCATCTCTGTGAACCATTCAAGATGATTTGTCATATGAGATGATGCACCACTGTCAATGTACCAAGGATCCTAATCTGCTTGGTTGACTTGATGACTGAAAACCTCTTTTGAATTGCAATTTGTGTCTAGATACACTGTATCAATTTTCTACATTTCCTCGTTTGCAAGAAACATATTCCCATATTCATTTGCATAATGACTGTGACTAGGATATCCACCATGATAGTTTCCTCTTCCGCAAAAATTCCCTCAATTACTACTGGATTGACTGCCTTGGTCGTCCTGCTTCTTACGGCAATCTCTTTCATAGTGTCCAAACTTATGACAGTAGTTGCACTGAATGTTTGACATGTTGGTGGATGCATTCCGTCATTCTTGGAATCTTCTCATTGGAATGATTTCCTCTTTGCTCATTCTGATGTTGCTGAGGATGATGCTGATACTGATTATGACTTTGATGCTAATTTTGTTGCTGATGAGGTCACTTCTTTGGAATAATCTACATCTGCCTCTACCTCTGCTTCTGTTAAGCCATGAATGCCTAATTATTAGAATGACCTTTGTGTGCATGAATGGCTTAAGTCTTGAGTTCTATTAGATATGCTCAATGCCCCACCCTCCTGGTAACCACCAATGGTCCAAGGTGCTCAAGTTGTAAGGAACCCATATGAGGAGAAGCCATGTGTGAGCCCAGGACATTGGATGGATCCTGACTTGCATGTCAGATGAGGTCTATCAATGAGATCATTGATGGTAGAAAGGTGATTGTGTGGGAGCCCCTTGCTCTTGCTGGGGTCTGGGGGCCAGTTGGTCCCTAGCTGGGGGGTCCCAGGGGGGCCAGCAGCCCCCCTGGTGACACCCCCAAGGCAATGGTATAGGGAATATTCCTTGAATATTCCATGGACGACTAGTCGGTTCCATCGACTAGGTTGACTGGTCGGCTTCACTGACTAAGTTGACTGGTCGATTCCACCAACTATGTTGATTCGACTACCACCCTCATAGCTATAAAGAGGCGACCTCCCCAATCCATTGTACTAGATCAGATCTTCCAGCAAAGATCTTCCAGCTAGTAGCTCTTCACCTAGTATCTGTCTAGATTGCCATCTAAGCTCCACTATGGGAGCACATGGATGGACAGAGCCATCATTTGTAGTACATCAGTATTGAAGGAGATTTTTGTTCATCTCTAGTTTGCTGTGTACTTTCTATTCTTTGTTCAGTTTCTGTTCCACTGTGCCGTGTAATTTAACAAGTTCTTCACCAAGTAAGACTGACAGAAGTTCCTGCTAGAAGTTCTTCGACTATCCAAATTTGCCGTTGGATGGTAATACTCTAGACTAGATTCTCATATCCCTCTCTTAGTCCATTCAGGATGACTTGAACCATTTCTATTGGATTCATGGTCTCTCCTTCTGTTGTGAGTTGATTGTTGTAGTCTTTGATTCTGAGTACGTAAGCATGACTAGTTTTGTTGCTGTTGTGGAAACTCTAGTTGATTTGGTTTCTCAGTATGAGAATCTTGGAAGTGTTCTTAGACTCGTAGAGGGCTGCGGACATATCCCATGTTATCGTACCATGACATCTTGCACATTCTGCTTGATTAGATGACATGCATACTTATCTTTCGTATCCCATTCTGCCTGTGCTTGGGCAATGGCAGGATCTTTTACAGGTGTGAAAAGTGTTTGTGTAGCTAGAGATTCCACTGTAGATCCCGTTGCTAGTGTTGTGACAACAGGTGGAGTAGAGCTACTACTGGTTGGACCGTCCAATGGTCTAGGTGTAGATTGATCGACATACTTCCATGTGTCCTAAAGTACAAGAATGGTCTACATTCGATATGTACATGGCCATAATTGGAGTTGTCTAGCTAGCAAATGCCTCTAGATTGAGGTTGCCAGTTGTAGACATGGTGCAAAAAATATACTCAAAGTGTCGTGAAAATCACTGTCTCAATCAATTGCAAAACACTGATTGTAGCAAGTGAAATCTGGACTATTGGTGAAGGTAGAACTACAATATATATAATCTGATTAGAATTACAAGGCTTGTGGAAAATGATGCTGGGAATAGCCATGAGGCTTTACAAGGCTAAAATAAAGTGAAAAATGCCATGAAATAGCCGAATAGGCTTTACAATGATGGCATGTGTGTGTCAAATTAAATCATGTGCTATCTGTGACAAAGTGAGGGATCAAGGAGGATCAAAGCACCACAAGACAGACATAGGGTAGCAAACACTCAATCTATTGCAATTTGTGTAATCAACAATACATGATAGGCTTCTTATATAGAGAGAGCCTTTAGAATAGTCAAACCATGTGGGATCCTCTCATCCACATCTCTCCTTGTGGATATTCTCAATCCACATCTCCACATCATGTAGTCCACATCCTAGGGTGGCTACTTTGATTCTTTCCTATACCATACCTTAGCCTCTAATTATGTGCTCATGGCACCACAACTCTCAACACCTCCCCTTGGTGCCATGATCCTTTGGCTACTGCAAGGTGGTCAGATGTGAGTTACAAGATCAAACCCTCCCGTGGATGCTTTCCTAGCTACTCTTAGGTGGTCAGGTTTGATTTACAAAATATAGGCAAGGTTGGCAAGGTTTTTGTTCTCAATACATTCCATTGATGTTGCCTTTTGGCTCAAGGCTTGATGACGATGCTGTGTAGTTGACTTGCTGGTTCTTTAATCTACAATCTTCTTCCTTAATCCAAAAAGGCACTGTGTTCAAACTGCTTGGCATACCCATGGGCTTCGAGGTGTCTATGAAGGATCAATGTTACTAGGTTCTTAACAAGTTCAGTGCGCAGCTGGGAAAGTGGAGAGGATTTCAATCAAACCTGGCAGAAAGAAGAATGGTACCATTTTTTACTTGTCTTGTTGGCATCCCAGTTAGGCGAGACTAGATAAGCTTATCGCCAAATGCAAATCCTTTTTGTGGGGGGGATATAACAGAATCACCAAAGTGAGATGGAACTTTTGCACCCAACCCAAGAGTGGAGGAGGTCTGGGAGTAGTCGACATCAAGTAGGCGGTAGCGAAGTTGGCTACTACATGGACTCTTAAAGTCCTTTTAAGCCCTGAACTTGATTGGGCTACACTTCTAGCTCGGAACTTCAAACTTATTCGGCCCGTCAGAGCTAAGAGGTGGAAGAATTACCCAATACTGTCTACAATTTTCTGTCCCGAACCGTGCTCAACTAAGGGAAGTGATCTATGGAAATCCTTGTGGAGTGCACTAGAATCAATCAAAACTCAACTGCGCTTCTCTGAAAAAGGTGCTTTTATGAGGCTTGACTCCATTTGGACTTCATCAATTCACAGAAATGCTTTACTTAGCAACACATATTTTATTAGAGCCTGCTTCCTTTTCAACAAGGACCTCCAATCTTGGGGACAACTGTGGCAAAGGGATAAATTCAGATGGAAGACCTTGCTAGAAATTAGGAGAGAATTCAGACTTACCAATCAAGATGCGATGTTTGTCACTGCTAGACTAGCTCTTTGGGAAGGAGACACATAGTGGAAGTGGGGCTGAGTGATCAATTACGTGTTAGAGTTTAGCTGGATACTCTCCCCCATTTGCTTCCGGTTCCTACACCCTATGAATCTATTGACTATATCATCCTTGTCCTATATTCTCAGTGGAACACCTCCGACTCTATGCTTTGCTGGAAGCTAAGATTTTGATATATTTGGGCTAAAGCCATTCCGGAGAATATGTCAACCTTGCTTTGACTTGTTATGTTGAAGGCAGTTTGGACAAATGCAAGAGGGCTTAAGATTGAAAAAGGTGATGGCAAGTGCTGACGGTGTTCGAGAGCTCAAGAAGATTTTTTTCACTTATTCGTAGCATGCCCGTCAGTTAGGAAAGTCTAGAAGAAAGTGCAGATACAATTAGGGGAGCCAGTCAATTGGAAAGCAATTCTTCTTGGGGATGCATCTAAAGTCAAACACACATGACGGCCACTCGTGCGGGCACATGCATTGTGGTTTGTGTGGATTTCTAAGAATGAATTTCAATTTAACGCTAAGCATACTGATGCAGAATATATGTTTTTTGAATGGTCAGAAGGCATCGCGGATCTATGATAGCGACCTCGAACAGTTCTTCACGGAGATCGAGTACCATGAATTGGAGCATCACCAGACCTTCAACCAAGAATGCCATTTCAAGGGATCCATCTACTATGAGACTGACTCAGAATGAATTAGTTACGGAGTATCATCTGAATGATTCATGATGTGCAAACCTACTGTTATTACTATTTTTTTGGGAGTTTAAATGTATATCTTATGAACTGCTTATAATATAAAATTTCTTTTCTAAAAAAATAAATTTGTTTTGCTTCATTATATACTTTAATTAGATTGTGTTTGTCTTCTTTTAATAGTAGCAAAAAGGGGGCTCAATGTTCTGTTGTTCCCACATGTTGGGTCAGTAGACGAAGTTGTATATCAAGTTTATGGATCAGAAGCCAGACATTTCAATTGGGCAGAGGAGCTCTGAGCATTGTAAGCCCTGGTATGTCAAGAAAGTCAAAGACAGGAATGTTTGTTGTTGCAAAACACACATAGACTTTGACCTGGCCCGGCAAGCTATGAATGACTTGAGATCTGGTTGTGTTGGAGCAAATGGCTCCATGGGGATTGATGCCCATGCCTACCCAATGAATGTGCAGTCTCTAGGCCACCTAGATCCTCATCGTGTGTTGCAAGGGAGGGTAGGTTTTGTAGCCTAAGGTCTCTGTGGGAGCCAGTGGTTTGTCCAAAGGGAGACCGTGAGTGGCACCGGATTGAATGCATTTGTGGCACATGCGAGCATTACAGTTTGAAGCTGAAGAAGAAGATGTTCAATTTCTATCCAAATGAAATGAGGGAAGACAACCATGTTGCAAGGATCTGATAAAAAGAGATGGCTACTGTCATATAAGAGCACTGAGCCAAGGGAGCTTATAGGTCACGTGGTTCAATCCATCCCAAAATATGTGCTTCACAATTTCATGGCCAGTTGGCAGGATAAGCAATTCAAGACGTGCCTTGCCAATTTTCCCTGTGACACTATTGTCTCTGTCATAGATTTTGCTGAAAATTATTTATTTCAAGAACAAGATGAGATACAAATTGCTCATTGGTACAAGTAGATAACAATTCTTATGCATATCATGTATAGTCATTTGTTTGATTCTTCCACGCTTGATGCCAATCTGCTTGCTGGCTCACGGGAATCCAAGCCAGTGCAACGCACATGCCATTTCTACATTCCAAATGATAGGGAACATGACACCTTATTTGTGGAGCATGCTTTTCTACTACATTGGGAATGGATGAAAAAGGAAAATCACCAGGCAGAAAATATTAAACAACATTGGGTGTGGTTAGATGGTGCTACCTCTTAATTTAAATCAGCTCATGGATTCTTCTACTTCATCTCAAGGTTAAAATCCCCAACCAGTCTAGACATGATGTGGAACTTCTTTGGGTCTAACCATGACAAGGGTGAACATGATGGATGTGGTGTTGTTATTAAGCAACACCAATCAGCATGCCCTCAAGAAAAACTCAATGATGCCCATGATGCTCTAACATGGCTTATAGCCAACCTCTCCACAGGCGCACATTCAACATATAGTAAACAAAGCCTTAAGAATACTGTAGTACGCAGAGTATTCCATGAAGTGACAGTGGATGAAGTGCAAAGGAGAAGCTGGCATGATTGTGAGAAAATTAAAGGAGTTCGTGGTCTGCACAACATATGGGGCTTTTCAAACAACCAACTGATTAAAACAAGAAAACTTTCTTGTTTTTGCAGTGCATGCATCATAGGGAATCATGATGATTGTGAGAACATTGAACTGTTAAGACATGGGAGCAAGTTCAAGTTTTCACTCTACGTTCAGATGGAGTTTGGAGAGACAAACGACTTGCCATATCGAGAGAGTTTTGATGACCTCACTGACTGTCTGGTAGAGGAGGATAACTTTGCAGTTGTCACTGCATCTAGGGAGAATGAGGAAGATGACCCATACTTTCTATTGTAGTGCACAAAACCTAAGCACAAGGTTGCAGAAATATTTAAGGATAATTAGGGAACAACCTATGAGAAGTGGGATGTAGTAGTTGGAGCTTTTTGGTACAAAAAACAATCCAAGAGAGGCTGCAATTATGAACTACTACATAAGAATCCACATACATTTGTGTACTCTCATCTAGTAAGAGCTATTAAGTTCTAGATGATGCAACATGTGCCACAACGAAAGAAGGGCAAGAGTGTCTTCAAATTGGATTTAGACACGCATGAGCACATCTTGGGGTGTCTTGGAGCGATGGATGAGAACGAATGAGATAGTACAAAAATGTAGTCTCATTGCAAGAAAACAATATTCCACTTGTCGTAGAGAATGGAAAATGTACTTGAGACTATGCTTCTTTTTAGTATATCCCAAACAACCACCATGCTGGTTTTATTAAATTGTTTTTGTAAATCCCATGCTTGTTTTTAGTATATCCCAACAACCACTGCACTGGTTTCCCATAACGAATCCACACATCCACAAATCCATTCATCTTGTAATAATAGAAGCAAACCACCATGCTGGTGGCTATTAATATCCTAGTGCAACCAACCATCGTGCTCGATCACTTATCCTGCACCACTACCGTGCTATCCCTACACTACTGCCATGCTATCCTAAAATTTGTTGCATAGTGCTATACTAAAAAAGTCCCCTTTAGACTAGTTATCGTTAACCGTAAAATTTCAGCCACTGGGCTACTTAAAACATTTAAGTACTAACATGGAAGCAGGTCGACACAAAATCAGGTATTAAGAGCACCATGAGAAAGTCCACAAGTCCAAGAAATGTCTACAAGATTTTTACTTTTTCAAAATACAATGACATTTTGCGGCTCAAGGAAATTCCAAACTCCCAACTATCTTATTAGCCCCTATATAGCAAGTATCTCCCAGCTCTTTAGGCCAGTCTAATGCACAATGGCAGACCTCTTCACACACTCGGATTACACACTGCTTGCTTGACTCTTCTGACTTGTACGCCCATAGTAACTCCTCCTTTTGTTGGGGGTCCTCTTTATCCTGGTCTTTGCGCTCTATACATCTTTGCGCCTCCATCATGTCCTACCAAAAGAAACCTACATCATGAGCTTGACAAGTGCCTTAAAGGAGCAGTAAAAACAATAGCCAGGGAAATTAATATTCACCGTCCGTGCCAACTCTAAGTAATACACCCACCAGCGAAGCATGTCCTCCTTGTAGCTATTTTCCTCCTTCTTCTTCGAGTTTGTTTTTGCAAGGAGGTCATCCAACATCATTTTCACATAGAATAAAAGCATTCGAAAGTCTTTTGGGTATGCCATAGAGATTCACAGTAGGTGGATCGGTGTACAGAGTTTTGAGGCTAGATTTCATAATGGGCTCGTAGTTGTGTCTACGTTGCACTTAAATAGGGAGAGAGTTCATTGAACCCGACCTTTTCATTCTTCAGTCTCATGTTAGTTGTCTAATCAAAATCTTTTGTCTCACATTAGTTTTTCTAATCAAATCTTTCGTCTCACATGAGTTGACTCAAATTTCTTATTTGATTCAATTTGAGGTCCTTGTCTTTTGCATCTTTTGCCCAAATGGCAAATTGAGCTATAGCATCTACTTTCTCGTCGTAGATAGCTATAGTAGCAGCAAGCATATTTGATCTATCCATGACCTAGGCAATGGCAAATAGCATTCTCTACATAGTAATTTTGCATGCACAAACACCCCAAAGCAAAAATCGTGCATAGGATGGTAGCATGCAAGCCATGGGACCATGCAATCATCTATGATGGGATCATGCAAGCCATCTATGTTGGTAGCACATAGGCCATCGGATCATGTAGTCATCTATGATGGGGGTATGGCAGACCATGCATTTCGGACCCTGCTACATAACACCATAGGCATTCGGAGATTCCACCAGGATGTAGTTAATTACTAGCCATCGGAGTGGCCTACTCATCCACCACATGGCATCTGTTTCATGATTACTAGCCCGTCTAGGATGGTGCCTAAGATTCCACTGTAGTGGCTTGCAAAAGGCCTCAGTATTTTTAGAGCAGAGTACTCTTGACTTGTTGGGGGGGCCGTAATCTGAGTCCTAGCAATGTGCATCTCCATCGTCTCCTCCTTTGGCTTCCCAAAAGTTTTTAATGCAACAAGCTAGACTGGCATAAATACTGAGTTGTACAAATTCCCTCTTGCTCAGATGAGGTTCTCAGCAATGGTGGCTGGATGTAATCTTTTGGCCACTAAGACTATCAGCGATCTTTTGGGTCACTGGATGTAATGTTTTGGTCTCTAAGGCTCTCAATTGAGTTTTTATTACATGTTAAAATTGAGGCACTCAGTATGCATTGTTGTTAACTTTTATATTTGAATGGTTATGGTCGCTAGCTGTAATCTTTTGGCCTTTAAGACTCTCAGCAATTGCTGAGTTTTTATAAATGTATGATCCTCTATTCAATTTTTGCTCGGTATAAGTTGTTAATTTTTATATAACTTGTTATTGGACGTAGATGTACATTGTAATCCCTTTTGCTCAATTTTCACTCGATAAATTGTTCTTTTGCCCTCATTTATATTTACTGCAACAAAGACTAAAATATCAGTAAAGCAGGAATACAATTTCCTTGGTTTATAACCAAAATAGTGCTAAAATAACTCCCACGACCCACCGTTGTGGTTGCATGGAGATACATCTAGAATAATACAATTAAACTTTTAAAAAATGCAATTGATGATCTTGCCCCTAGAGGGGCCCCCTCAAGGGCCATCCCCTAGAGGGGCCCCCTCAAGGGCCATATCATCAATTGCATTTTGCTTGGTTGCATAAGGGAATACATTTTCCTTGGTACACAAATATATAACTCCAAGAACCTGCGCGATGGATGTCATAGATCTCCTTCTATTTGCAAGCGTGTAGGTTATCATAGACCTACTACTATAATACATAAAAATAGGTAACGGAGCTATAACTCCAAGAACCAGTGCGGTCGTCTCTCCAAGACAACCTTGAATTCTAGGCGATGATGACAAATCATCAGGCTACTATGCTGAGGCGATGCTCAGAATGATAGATTGTGTCTCATTATTATGCCAAAAACTAGCGCGATGGTCTCTCCAAGCCAACCTATGATTTGCATGGGCAAGGATGTGGCAAAAGGCTGCACGATGACAGATGGTCAAGCCAGATATTGCACTACAATGGTGTTCAGAATGATAGATTGAGTCTAATTATTACGCCAAGAACCAGTGCGGTGGTCTCTCTAAGCCAACCTTCAATTTTAATGATCTGCATGGGTGCAGTGCCCAGTGTGACAAGTGGCAAAGCTACACGGCAAAAGGGTGCGTGATGATAAGTGGTCAGGCGGCTCAGGCCAGAGACTACACTGCGCGAAGTAGTGCAGAGATGCCGTGCATTGAGCTATGCGGTGTTCAGAATAAATAGATTGTGTCTCATTATTACGCCAGTGCGTCATCATGATGTTGGGAAAATTTTCGACGAGAGCGCGGGTCCGCGCAAAATTCAAATATTCACCCAAGAGCGCATCGCATCGCGGCCCCAAAATAGACCCGAAAATAGTTTCGTGATTGGCTACACCCAAGTAAACATCGACCCTTTGGGCATCGTTATCATGACAATGGAATTCTTAATTCAACACAAGAAATTGACTAGATATTATGTGCATGCAAATGGACAAGTGCTCAAAATGATTCTTCCCAATGAGCAAAAAATGATCACACTTAGCTTCAATCAGCATTCAAGGTCACAATAAAGCACACTCCATTCTAGCTAGCGTCTTTTGTTCTTGCAACAATTATACTAGTCAAATTCCTTGAGCTAAGCCTCAGGGTGGCCATCCAACATATGAGTGGCAAAAAGGAAGCCCTTAATAAGTGATTGGATGAATTGTACAAAATTGAAGAAGTAATGCTGAGGGCAGGGCTGGATGCAAAGTGTAATCTGGTGGAGAAGAAAGGCATGGCATAATTGGCACATTAAGAAACAAACATTTAAAGATGAGATGCTCATGTTACTATACAATGTGCGGGAGCGAGGCACCAGGAGCAATGAAACTAAATCTACATTGGGTATAGGTATGGCCATATTGAATCAAGAAGTGCTTCAACAATGGGACCACCAATTTGGAAGATTTGGAAGGAACTAAACTGTCGAAGCAAAGAAGCAAGATGAAGGTCAAATTGTTTTGGCCACAAGTGCGATTTGTTTAGGTTAAATTTATTGAGAAAAGTACAAAGGGTCACTTTATGAGCACTAATTGCAAAGGTCTGTTGCATTTCAATCTAGGGTTAATGATGTAATAAGGGATGCAAGGAAGCCCCAAAACATGTCATGAACTCCTAGTAAAGTATAACCATGATTGCACGATGAGGGATGACTTAATGAGATGAAAAGAGAGGCGTGAAGAGGGCGGTGATCTAATAATTGGCATGCTATTGGGGTGATAAACCCTAAACGCCCGCATATATGAACACTTCAAAAAATTTGAGCTCACTTTTCTCTTTCAAGCTTGGTGCAAATTGCGCTCTTGCCTCTATACCCTCTAGAACCCCATCCAAATCCTCCACCTTCCACAAAGAAAGCGAGGGGCTAACCCATGAGAAACAAATGCAAAGAAGTCGAAGGGGCGAGAGATCAATGCACCACCAGTTTGGCAATGGCCAATCATAGCCCTCAAGTGGTTGCATCTCCTCAATTTTAGGGTATATCTTGGAGGGGAAGACGAGGGGAAATAGGTATGAACCTTATACAGTGCAAAATGCACCACGAGGAATAGAGGGGAAATACAAGGGAAGTAGAGGAAAATAGCAGGATAGCATTCCATGCTCTAGATCTCATGGTGTTATTTCCCTTACTCTTGAGAACCACATGTTGAGTTTAGACCATGCGGACGCCCAACTTGCCAAAGGGATGTTCGCATGAAATGGCAGCACCTAATTGGAAGGAAAGTTGTCTGACGGTAGGGGAGGTTGTCCGACACCCTCCCCCGGCCAAAGATTGCAACAGCCAATGGCGGGTGGCATCAGCTATGTATTGCTGGAGGTCTACAAATGGGCTCCATCACTGTTCGTGTCATGCGAACACACACATAGAGGGGTGGCCAACATCCTTTGCCACATGTAGATGTGAAATTCTCTTCTATTGATGTGACATTTCTTTTTACATGTTCCCCTTTGATCCTTATGTAATGCACTAGGGGAAAGCATCTTTTCCATGTGGGCAAAACATCCAAAAAATGCCGTCTTGGTTCATAAACTATAATGGGCAGTGCACCATCTTCGTGAATTGCCTACAAGAATTCCTCTCCATACATTTACCTTTCATCCTCACAGCAGCACTTGCTGCATATGGTGCTTAATGCCTCTGCCTGAGATCCAGGTGTTCAGGCTTCATGGGCCAAATTCCTAGATTGGAGGAAGACGACCAGCTGACTGAATATGAAGTCTGCATTGGAAGCTTTTGTTTTTTGCAGCCCCAACGGGCATACGTGCCCCCACCCTTTTATCGCAGATCCCCTGGTTGGGTGAGTCTCGTGCTGCACATATTTGACTGATCGTTTCAGCTAGATCATTGGGTGCACGCAGCGTTATACCTGACACCCTAATAGTTGTCTGGATTAAAATCCTTGTTTCTCGTATACAACATGGAGCCACCAGGATTTACACACAAACCTTCAGATTTAGAGTGAGTGGGTTGAGTCACTATGAGAGACCATCATTTTAGCGTTCTTTATTTCAACTCCATGAATGCGCATCGAACCTTGGTATGGGGTATAATCCACCTCGCAAGAGGAGGTGAACACTAATTTTACCATACTTGGTTCTAGATCCCATTTGTTGATTATTATTTTGACTCCCTGATTCATGAGTTTTGTCTGGAAGCAACTGTCTGAATTGTATTGTACTGTCATAGCCTTCACAGCTTTAATCAGCCGCTCTTCAGAGGCAGCCAATCTCTGCATTGCTGTTGACTGACGTGGGAGACTGCAGTAGTTCAGTGGCATTTTATTCAGCGATTCATAATGTGCATTTTGCAATTTCAGTAATACTGACATCGTAAAGCTGGTAATCATGCAATTCATAGTCATCTTGATGATGGGAGATATTGATCAAGTGTAGTGGGATGCTCATGTGCGTGTTGGTGTGTGAATATGGACGAATGTATGCGACCATGTGTTTATACCATGCCTGCAATTGTGTGCCAGTGATGTCGCTAGGGGATTTGTAGAAGCTATGGAGTTTACGGTGTGGTCTTTTAAATCATGGCCTTTTGTGGTAGTTTACATCTGCTTCATAATGTGTGTAATTTGTTTTCATACTTAAGATTTTGGTTGCATGTGTGTTTTTAATGGTATGTTTAGTTCTTGCTTGCATTCTGTCAAGTCTACGCTTTTAGCATTGCATTTTAACAATGTTTGGCGATAATTAATATTATTCTGCAGAACTACAGGTGGAAGGTAGGAGCTAAGGTGGCAGCAGGTCATGGGTTCCAATTGAAGATCCAACGGGCATTGACTATCCCCAATTGTTTTGGTTTAGGTAGGTTTCTTGTCATGCTAAGATCAGTCTTGTTTGCTGATGGATAAATTTTGACCACAGAGGGCTTTCTATTACGTGAATGATGTCTTAATGTGTTTCTCCTGCTGCATTGCCTTATGATAGGCTTGAGTCGCTCTTGGAGTCTTGATGCTGAACTGTAATCTGATAGGGCTTTTCTTCTTGGGTGAAAATTCACAGACTATTCAAGGCACTCCGTGAATACCTGACCCCGAGTTGGGTCCCCTATTAAGTACAAATGTCCTCTCCAGATCGGGCTGACCTAGATTAGGGTTCAGCCAATCAGACCTGGGCTGACCCAATCTGTGCCCTGTTGACCAGCTGACCATGCCACGTGGCACTCGTATGGCTGACCTACGTACCAAAGATACCACGTGTCCTAATTGTCCCATGGTTAGGACACATGACCATAGGTTAAACTGACCTCCATAACATTGGCCTAGTAATGTCCATGTGTGGACATAACAAATTCATAAGATAAATCACATTTTCATCTTCATATAAATTAATGTATAAGTTATAACAAACTATGCATGTGACATGTCACAAAGAACACAAAGAGGCTAAGTTCCCAAAAGCTCATGAGTCATGACTCATTAAGTTTCGAAAATGGGGTTATGAGTCACATGAAATGTCAAGCAAAAGCTCATGAGTCATCATAAGTTCCCGAAATGTTAAGCAAAAAGCTTATGAGTCACTACACGAATTGGATGGAGGCTACAGATGGAAGCATTGACCTGAACCCCGTTGAGGGAGACACTGGGCAATTAAGTAGGTTCCACAGGAGGTCAGATCCAAGTTTTGGACGTGCCTTTGGTCCAGCCTACGACAGAGAAAGGTGTCCTATTTCTTCTGGCTGGCCGCCCACGGTGGTTTGCCCATAGGACTTTGGTTGGAGCAGATGCGGGTGGATGGGTGGTGTCACTGTTGCACTGACAATGTCCTTGAGACGGTACCTCATTGCCTATGGAGCTGATGGCTAGCATTACTGCATGGAACATTTGGGTGTGGACATAACAAATTCATGTGTGTCCATGTGTGGGAGGTGATGGCTAGCATTACTGCATGGAACATTTGGGTGACTCACTGCAGCCTTGTGGTGGGTGAGCATCCAGTTTTGTTGGGATAAGTGTGATCAAGGGCTTGCTCTATGGTGCATGTGTGCATCTAGGGGAGTCACATGTGTGTGTGTGTGTTGTAGAGGCACATCTAGTGCTATGATGTGTCTAGTGTGTGACCTAAGTAATGATGTAAGCCAAAAGCCCCCACATGGGAGGTTCCTTTGATTTAGGCCAGTCCCACTGATGTAGGGACTGATTGCCACTGATTTAGGGGAGGTGCTTACACCATCCTCTCTTTCTATAAAATGGAGGTCATTCCTTCATTCTAATACATGGGTTTTGCCTCACTTGTGCTCTCACTCTTTGTGCCATGATGCATCTCTTCTATCCCACACTCTTCTACATTTGGTATCAGAGCAAGGTCGATCCTACCTAGCTCCTAGAGTCACCTAGAGCCCAAGATTTCATCTTCATCACCTTCATTTTGTTTGAGCTCTCTTATGGCCTGACCATTGGATGCGCCATATCTCAACATCCGACTGTTAATTTTTAGAACGCTTCATGCTGTAGCTTTATCTAGTTAAGGTGCATGTCTTCACTGTTGGGATCTGCGCAATCAGGCTTCTGCTGCCCGTGTCGACACTCAGACTAATCGTGGAAATTTCGCGCAATTCAGCCTGCTGGAGCCATATCTCGTCAATTCCTCTTAGCACGTGCTAGGCGAAGGTGCTGATGAATTTTGGTGGACAATGGTCCATAGAATGTTGAGGACAGAGCAAAAGATCTCTTTGAAAAAGGCGGGATTCCCACAGACAATGCAGCTTGTTTTTTCGCCTATCCCTCCTGAGGATCTTCTGTAATGTTAGGCCTTTCATTTGTCTTTGAAAGCCCCTTGAATGCCCTTCTGTACAGCCTCAATTGCACCCTCCAGCTTCAGATTGTTCGATTTGGGGGAAACAGTTAAAATATGGTCAAACTTTGACCATCCCAGAGGTTTGACCAGTCAAAAATTTTATTCTATATCTGTTTTAGCTGGCTGCACTAATAGATCACTGTTTGACTAAGTATTGACTCCGAAATGGACTCAAGTGTCATGGTACTTGTCATTTATGGTGATGATGTTTACATCGTCTATGTTTGAGTGCCATTTGCAAAGGGATAGTTATCATTTTGAAGATATGTGACTTGTGTTGAGAGATACTGGTTGTAAGAGAGTAGACAGTTCCTGACAAAGGTAAGACCCTCGCATGGCTACTCATAAAATTGACAAGTTCAATGGCCAAGGATTCCATACTTGGCAGATGAAGATAAAGTTTATGCTTATGAAGGAAAATCTATGGGACTTAGTCAAGGAAGGAACTCAAACCTCTCAGGAAGGTGAATCAACTACAACAAAAGGTAAAGGAAAAGCCACTGACTCTACTTCTACACCTGTAAATGCAAAGAGAATTAAGAAAGCATATGCCATCATTGCATTAGGTTTGGGTGATGACTATGTACACCACATTTCAGATTTGGAATCCCCTTTTGAAGCATGGCACAAGTTAGACATATTGTTTGGTGGAGTATTATGACACAACTAACTTCAATTAATTCTCCCGTCACCGAGGATGATGCTATGGCAGTGCTTTTAAAGAGCATGCCTTATGATTTTGACTATGTGGTTACTACTTTGAAGAATTTTCCTCAACTCTCATTAGAAGGCATCATTAGTGCCTTACAAGAAGAGGAAAGAAAGAACACTTAAGAAGGACAAAATGCATACAGAGACACTTGCAGTGAAGTTTTCAAAGAGCAAGTACAAGGCTTGTAAACACTGTGGGAAAAACAATCACCTTGAGAAGGATTGTTATAGAATCAACCCTTGCTCATACTGTGGCAAGAATAATCACTCTGAGAAGTTTTGCAATGAGAAAAAGAGGACTATGACAAATCTGGTTGAAGAGAGAACTCCATCAGCAAAAGAAGCATCCAACTTTGTAGTAGAAGACAAGGACTTTGCCTTTTGAGCAACTTGTCTTTGATTTTTTGTTTATCATCACTTGGTTAAATTTTGAGGTTCTCTGCCTGGAGTAGTACTCCAAAAAGAATGCTATGTGTTTTGTCTTTTGTAAATCACCTTTGGTCACCATATGTGTTTTGGTCTATCCCATTTTTGTAAACCTTGACCCTTGAGCACCTTTGCTAGCATGAGATCCTAGACATAGATTTATCCTTGACCACCATGAGATGGCCATGTGTGACCACCATGAGATGGCATGAGAAACTATGAGACTAGATGAATGCTTGACATTGTAAGAGGCAAACTTGAGGGGGGGTATGTTGGGATAAGTGTGATCAAGGGCTTGCTCTATGGTGCATGTGTGCATCTAGGGGAGTCACGTGTGTGTGTGTGTGTGTGTGTTGTAGAGGCTTATCTAGTGCTATGATGTGTCTAGTGTGTGACCTAAGTGATGATGTAAGCCAAAGGTCCCCACATGGGAGGTTCCTTTGATTTAGGCCAGTCCCATTGATGTAGGGACTGATTGCCACTGATTTAGAGGAGGTGCCTACACCATCCTCTCTTTCTATAAAATGGAGGTCATTCCTTCATTCTAATACATGGATTTTGCCTCACTTGTGCTCTCACTCTTTGTGCCATGATGCATCTCTTCTATCCCACTCTCTTCTATCCCCTGGTCGCCACGAAATAGTCCCTTATGTATATTTATTTCTGTAAATTTTAGGAATAAAAAATATCCTTCTTTTGAACTCACGTGATAGTGTTACATATGATGAGTGATCCCCCCGAGGTCATGGATTGGGTCGTGAGCTTGTTTCTCAGCCTCAAATTGAGCTTGTTCATTTTGGAGGGCGCGTTTCTGCAAGTGTTTTCTACATTCTCACGCCATGAGGGATTCGCTGGTTGTATAAGTTCCCCTCCTTAGTTGTTAGCCCTTGTTCTAGAGATTCCCTAGGCAGTGAGCTGGATTCTTTGGAATAGGCTGGCTTTTCTTTTTCAGCCAGGTTTTTCTGTTTATCCCATACTCATCTTTGGGGCTGTTGATTTTGACTTGTGTGTATGGAGGTTTTTCCAAGCATTAATAGAAGGTTCCTTTCTTTGCCCAAAAAAAAAAGAAGAGTTTATGAGTCACATGCAATGGCGGAAGAAAAAACAGGAAAAAAACAATAAAAAAAGTACTTCACGATTTGGGCAAACATGGTTTCGTACCCCCGTCTCCTTTTTTTTTTGCGAAAATGTTTTGTGTAGAGCGCTATGTCCTGTTTCAAAATGTTTCGTTGCATTTTGATAGGATGAAACACGTTGTATGTGACCATGATGCTGCTCTGATCAGCAGCCCTACAGGCCCTCCTGGGCAGTATTGGTGGCTGCTGTACTTGCTGTGCAACTCCAAATGAATGGCCATGTGGCAGCCCCCAGTCTGCCCACATGGCATCCTCTCCATCTCTCAGTTAAGTGTTAGAAAAAACTAGACCCTTGGCTAGTTTCTCCATGTAGTGGAAATGGAAATGGATAAGCTGTGTGCAATGGAAGAATCTTAGGGAGGTGAAGGGAATGCTTCAATTCAAAACTTCAAAACTTCTGTGTCCACAAGAGAGAACTCACAAGTGCCAAATTCAAGAGAGAGACAGCAGTAGAACAGTCCAAAACGTCTCAGAATATATTGCACACATCTGAGCCAAACACTCTTACAGAAAGCTTCACCAGAGATCCCAAAACATGAAGCAGTCCGGTGCCCTGGATTCTCTATGATGAGCACAAACATTGTTCCTACATCTGTCCTTGCTCTCCTCAAATTGCGTGCTCCTCATTGAGCTTCAGTGACCATCCATAGTGCGAGCTCCTTGGACAGCACCCTCCTGTAGACATGTGCTCTCCTATTGGCTGTAGGTATGCATCAAGTTCTGCTCCAGAACGTGAGGGTTGCTTCCAATCTGAACTGCCTGAAATGCCTCCACAATGGGACCTTTTAATAGAGGGATTTACACCCTTGAGACTGGCTGACCCAGTCTGTAGGTCCAGCCAACCAGCCACAGACTGGGCCGACCCAGTCTGCTGGCCCGACCAGAACAGGCATATATAAGGCAACTCCCTGTTCTGCCAACCTGTCATTCCAGGGACTGCCCTGGTCCCTTGTGTGTATGCTGGCTGCTGGCTCCTGCTGCAGCCCACCTGCGAATCTACCAACCAGCCTGTTGTAGCCTTTTTGTTCCTGCAACAGCCCACCATTCTGTCCCTCTCCAGAGCCTTTGGCAGTGCCTGCTTCTGCACAGCAGCTATACCTCTCTGCAGCAGATCCACAACCATTGTCAATGCTCCAGGACGACCTACAACTATCACCTTACAGCATGTACCTACTTCTGTACCAGACATCCTGTTCTTGCTGCATGCTGCTCACAGGTTTGCCCTCCTCTAGAGCTTCTGTCCATCTCTAATGGTGGAATATGTGGCAGCCAACATGGCAGTGAACAGTGCTGCCCACGTGGCTGACCTCTGGATGATTTCCTCCATCTAGATCTGCCCGTGTGGCGTCTAGACTTGATGCACACACTGTAAGAAATCCTAGATTTACTATATTTAAAAATGTGCTAAGGAGCAGAAAGGAGACTGAAATAGCAGAGAACAAGGAATAATTGTATTGCTTGAATGTCTGTAGGGTATCCGTTGTGTGTCATCCATACGATTGGGCCTCTCTTATATAGAGAGTGAAGAGTCACACATGAAAAGGTGTGTACTCCAAAGTGTGTGTGCATGAAGAGGTGTGTACCCCTTGTGAAGGGTGTGACCCTTGATGAGAGGGTACATTACAATAGAAATGTCTCTTCAATAGAGTGTCTCTTGTGAAGGGTTGTGCCTCATAGGAAGTGTCCCGTCGAAAGGGCAAGGGTTGTGCCTCATAGGAAGTGTCCCGTCGAAAGGGCATACCCTTCCACAAGTGTCCATTCATCAAACCATCCATAAGTCTAGAAATAGAGAAAGGAATACGTCACAGATCGTGACATCTCCTCCTACTCAAAATAAGATCCTGGTGGAGATAATGAACTGATGTAGAAAATATCACTGTAAATTCTGAAAATACTGCTGTAAAATGTCAGGGTACTGCTATAAGTCTTCATCAGATTGCCAAGTAGCGTCGGAGTCGTCCAGATCTCGCCAAAGAACAAGGAATTCCGTGATAAGTCGATGTCGAGTCTCTCGCTGTCGATGGTCCAGAATACGCTCAGAATAAGGAGAACATAATCGTCTTCGATTTCTGGGACATAATCACCTGTAGGAGGAACTGCTTCATCGCCTGGAATGTACGTCTTTAGCCAAGAAACGTGAAATGTCGGATGGATTTTACCCCATGATGGTGGTAATTCCAATTTGTAACTTAAAGGTGAATTTTTCTTGACGATCCGGAAAGGTCCATAGTATCTTGGTCGCAACTTAGGAAACACAGACTTAACTGTCTTATAGCGATGTGGGGCTACAAATAATAGCACCATGTCACCAGTGTTAAATTCTAGGTGACGTCTATGTTTGTTGGCAGACCGTTGATACTGCTCTTGCGCTTTTCGCATATGATCCCTGACTTGGAGTAGAATGTCTTGCATTTCTTGAACCAGTTGATCAGCTAGGGCCACTCGATGTTGAAGTACAAAATTCGTTGGTACAATCGGAGTGTGTCCATAAGCTGCTTGGAATGGAGTCATGCTGATGGCACTATGGAAAGAGTTATTATAAGCAAACTCAAGGAGTGGTAGATACTCTTCCCAAGCTGCTAGGCGTGACTGAATATAATGTCGAAGCATTTCTTCCAAAACTTGGTTGACTCTTTCAGTCTGGCCATCTGATTCTGGGTGGTAGGCTGAACTGAACAGTAGAGTTGTACCCAAAGATTCGAACAGTGAAATCCAAAAGTGACTGGTAAACTTAGGATCTTTGTCGGATATGATATTCTTGGGCAATCCATGGTGTTGGAAGATGTGTTGTATGAAGAGTTTGGCGATGTCCGGAGCCTGTGCACTGCTTTTGCAAGCAACAAAGTGTGCCATTTTGGACAATCGATCAACAATTACCGTAATCTGAGTGTTACCTCTGGAGGATCGTGGTAGTGTTATAATGAAATCCATGGAAATACTTTCCCACCTTTCAGTTGGAACTGGAAGAGGCTAAAGAAGTCCTGCTGGAAGTCGTCGGCTTGCTTTCATTTGTTGACAAGATAAGCAAGATGTAACCATTTTGATGACGTCGCTTTTCATCTGAGGCCAGTAGTATGTTGCACTGAGTAACCTATAAGTCTTGTTGATGCCTGGATGGGCAGCATAAGGAAATACATGATGCTTTTTTAACAAAAGACGTCGAACATCCTTGTCATGTGGTACACAGACGCGATCTTGATAATACAGAAGGTCGTCCGTATAAGAATAGGATGAGAAAATCTTCTGTTCGGAAGTCGAAGGTTGATCTTTTGAAAGAACTTGTACTGCTGTGCCGAAGTCTTTATCATTGAAATACTTCCCTTTGAATGAATTCGGAACATCCACAGATAATGTAGAGATTACCATAGCTGATGCTAGAGGTAACTTGCTGAGAGCATCTGCAACTAATTGCATAGTCCTGGAATGTACTCAGTGGTCATGTGAAAGTTGGCCAGAAACTCAACCTAGCGTGCTTGTCGAGCGTTCATGACTGGTTGAGTAAAGATATACTTTAAAGAGTGATGGTCTGTCTTGACCACAGAGTCGGCTCCCATGAGATAATGTTTCCAAGAGCGATAAGCATGTACAACGGCAAGAAACTCCTTATCATAAACCGGGTATCGGGTTTGGATATCAGAATGTTTATGGCTGTCAAAAGCAATAACTCTGCCGTCTTGCATCAAGACTGCTCCTGTAGCGATGTCGGAAGCGTCGGTCATGACCTCAAATGGAAGGTTTGGGTCAGCAATAGCCATGACTGGTGTGGTAGTGAGTGCTTGCTTGAGTTGTTGGAAACTATACTCTGTTTCGGAAAGCCACTGAAAAACTGTTGTGCTTTTCAATAATTCGGACATAGGAGCTGCGATTTCGGAAAACTGATAGACCTTTGTATGGTAGAAGTTTGCCAATCCGAGAAAAGAGCGGACATCATGAACATTCTTAGGAGTAGGCCAGTTTCGGATTACCTCGACCTTCTTGGGATCCACAGAGATGCCTTGAGCTGAAATAACATGTCCCAAATATTCGAGTTGGGTCTTGAAGAACTCACTCTTCTCAATGTTGATGTAGAGAGAATTTGCGCGGAGAACTTCAAAAACTTGGTGAAGATGTTGTTTGTGCTCATGTAGGGATCTGCTGAAAACGAGGATGTCATCGAGGTAAATGATGACGAACTTATCGAGGAAAGGCCTGAAGATGTCGTTCATTAGTGTCATGAATGTGGCCGGGGCATTGTTTAACCCAAAGGGCATGACCAAACATTCATAGTGTCCATACTTTGTTCGAAAAGCTGTCTTGTACTCATCGCCTTCTCGGATGCGAATTTGATGATAACCTGAACGAAGATCAATCTTTGAGAATTGTGTTGCGTGTAGAAGTTGATCGAAGAGGTCATCGATGCGAGGCAATGGATCTTGTTTTTTATAGTGAGCTTGTTGAGGGCTCGGTAGTCGATGCAGAGGCGCATTGACTTATTCTTTTTGTCCACAAGTAGTACAAGAGATCCGAAAGGGCTGCGACTGTATAATGAAAGTACTTGGAGACAAATAAAACAATACTGAAGACTAATAATGGCTGAAGAAGAAATATATATCACAAACGGAACTCAGTACAGGAGAAGATATGAGAGAGAAGCTCTGGAGGAAGCAAACATCAATCCTCCAGGGAAGACAACTGTAGTGGACTTCTGCACTAGCTCCACAAGTTGGAACTGAACCAAATCTGAGACAGCAAACTGATGCAGGAGTTGCTGCAGATTTGGAATAGAAAGAACATAATCTGGAGCAGAAGTTGGGGGCAGATCTGGAGCAGATCTGGAGCAGAAGTTGGGGGCAGATCTGGAGCAGAAATGGGGCAGATCTGAAGCAGAAAAGGAGGACAGATCTGGAGCAGAAAGGAGGGCAGATCTGGAGCAGAAAGGAGGGCAGCCAGGAGGCAGAAGTGGAGGCAGCAGTGGAGGCAGCCAGGGGGCAGAAGAGGCTCAGGGTGTGCAGGTACCTCTGGAGCTTCAAGTGGTGAAGAGTACCTAGGCCCCCCCCCCTTTAAATAGGGAGGGGCCAGTCGGTCAACCAGTCTGGTCGGCCAGCTGGTTGGCCCAGATCTGACCGACATGGTCAGATATGGACCGAGCAGGTCAATCTGGTCGGCCAGTAAGGGCCCTTTTTTTGGCCTCCGATCCGGGGCTCTTTGACAGGGCTTTGTTTGTGGAATTTGCCTCCGATCCGGGACTCTTTGACAGGGCTTTGGTTGTGGAATTTTGTCCGGGTTTTGATTGTTGATTTGTGTCCTGATGGAGAGTCACCTGTGGTGTTTTTACCTGTAAGTGATCGAACCTTTGCGCCAGTATGACCTTTGATTATCTGTCCTCTAGAATTGGAGATTGCCTGGCTTAACAGACTGGGCCGAATATGACCTTTGTCGAGTAGTTCGGTGACCTGTCTTTGGATTTCTTCATTTTGAGTGTAAGAAACCCGATAAGGAGGTTTCGACGGTGGATAACTGCCGGGAATAAGTTCAATTGGGTGATCCACTGGTCGTCGAGGTGGTAACTGATTTGGCAATTCCTATGGAAAAATATCCAGGTAAGGCTGGAAAAAAGGTTGGTTGAGGTATTCAGGAGGATCCTTTGTTGGTGTCTCCTCGACTGCCGTAACCAACAGAAGTGAAGTCTTTACTTGACGTTTACGAACCCACTTCTTTACTTGTAGGGCAGAGGCAACTGGGGTTGAAGGAGAGTCCCTAGAACCAGTTAGCTCAATAAGTTTTCCCTGGTGGACAAACTGGATAGTATGGCTACGAAAACTGATTGATGGATCATAGTCGTAGAGCCACTGTTGTCCGAGTATGACATTGTTGTGAGAGAATGGTGAGTGAGAGAGAGCAAGAGAGAGTGAGAGCTGGAAGCTTGGAAGCTGAAAGCTGAGTTGCAATAGAAGAGTGTGACAGAGTACAACTCAATGAGTGAGAGATAAGGTTTTGTCCTAGTGACAAAATCTTAGTAGTCACTAACCATAGTTAGTGAACTAACTGCGGTTAGGGAAAAAAACCTCTTAAAGAGGGAAAAGTGCCCCTAACTAGCTTATTATATTACATTGGTCACTGCTGAATTATATCTATAATTCTAACACCCCCCTGCAGTGCCAATGTCATGTACAAGGCTGATCAATCACCAAACGGAGAGTCAAGTATCTTTGACCATTCTTTGATCATTAAAATAACTCTTTGACCATAATTAACACATATGAAAACTCTTTAATTATGATTAGATAAATGGTTAATTGTACTTTGACTTAGGATATTTTCATTGTGGTGACAGATGTCCTCATGTGATGCCCAGATCAGAGGTGCAAAGTCACAGTTCTCTTTGAACGTGGCAATTTGAAGGATTTGATTGATGATAGGCGAAATACTAGGTGACTCCGCAAAATACTAGGCATCGATCAAGTCATTTTCACTATATTTTGGTTTTAAAATTCTAGGTGAGAGACTTATGCAACCAGGTCGAGGCGTCTGATTTAGAATGTGATGTCAATTAAGCTGAGGTATCTAGTCTATGGGTCGATAAATTTTTTAGGATCGTGCATGTGCACGCCACGTGTCACACTAGGATTTTATTTGACTTAGGGTTCTACCAAACCCTCTCATTCTTTGTATTGTCAAGTGCGTGCAATCCATTTCAATCTATGCTCCACTCTATGCTCTCTCCTTTCCATTTCACTTCAAGTGGTATTAGATGCACCCTCCCAAATGCATTCCCGTGTCAAGTTCACACGCCTTTGGATTGATCGGATAGAAACCACATGAGCATCTTGCGACCGTAAACATGGTAAGGGTTTGTAAGTTAAGGTTGATTGAGATACCTATGGGTGTTCATATGTTTGAGTTATGATCTCGTTTTAATTTGATACAGGATGGAGTGCCACACCCGCATATGTTACCCTATGCTCGCCGTGAGGAGGCGGAGCGTCGGCGATATGAGGTGGGATCTTCAAGAGGGACCATTACGGATGCATGGAGTGATGGTGATAGTAGCCCTCCGCCATTACCTCATGAAGCCATGGAGGAGGAGGTGTTTGATGATATGGTGCGGGATTTATATGTCCATCAAGGGAGGGATGATAGCATGGAGCAGAATGATCTTTTTACTCCAGCATCGACTCCATTGTTTGAGGGGTGCACATTCTTTGTTCTACGTGCCTCCCTTGAGTTACTAATGTGTGGACACAAAGATCATACTGATCTCTCCTGCATGCAACTTCTCTCTGACGTAGTGATAGTGAACCTCAATGTGCTTCGTGCGAGCATGAAACACTGGATTCTTTGCCACTGCAATGGCACTCTGACTATCAGTGAGAATTGGAGAAGGACCCTCCAAAGACAGATGAAGATCAGTAAATAGACGTCGCAGCCAGACACATTCAACTGTTGCTGTGAAAGCTGCCCTGTACTCAGCTTCACATGATGAGGTAGCCACTATAGATTGTTTCTTGCTCAGCCAGGAAATGCAAGATTTACCCAAAAAGAAACAATTGCCACTAGTGGACTGCCTAGTGTCATAATCACCAGCCCAATCTGAATCACTGTAGGCATGCATCTGCAAGTCATCCCCCCTGGGAAATAGCAAGCCAAAAGACTTCGTGCCCTGCAAATAACGGAAGATGCGCTTAACTGCCTGCCAATGCATAGTTTTTGGGCTGTGCATGTACTTGCTCACCTGAGATACTGCAAACCGAATGTCAGGTCTAGTGTTGCAGAGATATATGAGGCATCCAACAGCCTGACTGTAAAGTGTGGCATCAACTAATTCTCTTGCATCATGCATTGTGCGTTTCAGCCCCGGCTCCATGGGAGTGGCTATGGGCTTACACTCATGCATGTTAAATCTGTCCAAGAGTTTCTGAACATACTTGGACTGAGACATAACAGTGCCACGTCTCTCATGAGAGAACTGGATCCCCAAATAAAAGTGAAGCAGCCCCAAATCTGACATTTCAAAGTTGGTCTGCAAATCAGCTTTGAAATCTGCAATTTTGTCTTCATTGGACCCTGTGAGCAGTAAGTCATCGACATAAAGAAGGATGACTAAAATTTCCCCCCCATCCATCTTGATGTAGAGGGTGCTCTCAGTAGGACTATTGTGCAGCCCCTTGCTGGTCAAAAAGGCATGGATCTTGGCATACCATGCACGAGGGGCCTGTTTCAGCCCATATAAAGCTTTGTTGAGCTTGCATACTTGAAGTGCATTTGCTGTAATTTCAAAGCCTGGAGGTTGTTTGACATACACCTCTTCCAACAAGTCCCCATTTAAGAAGGCTGTTTTTATGTCCAACTGATGAACATGCCACTCAAAATGTGCAGCCATTGCAATAACTGATCGGATGGTGGTCATCCGGGATGTAGGAGCGAATGTCTCCTCATAATCTATGCCCTTTTTCTGAGCATAGCCTTTAGCAACCAGCCTTGCCTTATATCTGTCAATGGAGCCATCTGGCTTCCGTTTGACCTTGAAAACCCATCGTGTGCCAATGGCATGTTTACCCGGTGGCAAGTCTACAACATCCCAAGTCTGATTTTTTGCAATGGACTGCAACTCATCGTGCATGGCATTCATCCAATGCACGTTATCCTTTGCCTCTTCGAATGTGGCAGGCTCCTCCTCATCAAGAAGAGTACCTGCATATGCTGATTCCACTGAATTAGCACCTTCCATGTGCCTTGCTGCGAGTCCTGCCAGGTAACGGAGCATCAATTTTACTCTTTCTGAGAGTCTGTAACAGCCAATTTGGGACTGTTTTTGCTGCATGTATGTCTGCAATTTCTTGCTGCACCACCTGTTCCACTACCTGTGGAGGGGGCAAGACATCCTATGGCGGAACTAAAGCATCTGAAGGTTGCTGTAAATTCTGATTTGCATGAGAAAAATCAGCAGGGGAACCCAAGGCAATGGATAGCAACCCCTCAAAGACATCCTCTGAAGACGAAGGCATTTGAAATTCAGCCTGAGTGTGAGCTGAATTTTCAGAAAAAATCACATCTCTACTGACTATGATCTTGCGTGTAGCAGGATTGTAGAGACGGTCCCCCTTGCTTTCTGCACTGTATCCAACAAATATGCACTTAATGGCTTTATCAGACAATTTGTGCCTAAATTCAACTGGCACATGAGCTTATAAGCAAGGCATCCAAAGACTCGGAAGTGATCCACTGAAGGCTTCCTGTCATTCCAGACCTCATAAGGAGTTTTTGTTTTTAAAGCCTTAGTGGGAGACTGATTCAAAATGTAATTGGCACACATCAAACCCTCTAGCCAGAATTTGTGAGGCATGTGTTTGCTTTTCAGCATACATGTGTCCATCTCCATGAGGGTTCTATTTTTCCTCTCAGCTTTGCCATTTTGCTGAGGGGTCAGCCTAACTGTGAGCTGATGCACAATACCCTTGCCTTTGAGAAAAGCATCAAATTCTACAGACAAGTATTCCCCACCTCTATCTGTGCGCAATGTCTGTATCTTGAGTCCGGTTTCATTTTCAACCATGGCTGAAAAGTGTTTAAACACCGTGAACACTTCAGATTTGTGTTTCAGCCCATAAACCCAAGTAAAATTGGAGTAATCATCAATAAATGTAACGAAGTAGAGATGACCACCCAACGATGGAGTCCTCATGGGACCACAGACATCACTGTGTATAAGCTGTAATTTGCGGACAGCTTTAACTAAACCATCCTTCTTGAAGGGAAATCGATGCATCTTGCCCAAAATGCACCCTTCAGAGGCATGTGGAGGAGGTATCTCAAGAGGTGGCAATGCATCAACCATGGAATACTTCTGAAGTGTCATCAGGCTGTTGTAATGCATGTGGCCATATCGGGCATGCCATAATTCTGCATTTTGCATGGCAGCTGTAGGGGTAGAAACTGCAAGAGCATGGGCTGCTCTTTTCTAAAAAATATCAAGCTGAAAAAGCCCACGCAGCAGAGTACCAGATAACCTTAAGGCATAGTCATCTTCCTTGTCTCGGACAGCACATTTATCATCCTCAAAGATGACCTGAAATCCACCTCTGTTAAGAGTGGACACTAAAAGAAGATTTTTGGTTATGCCAGGCACATATAAGACATCTGAAAGTCTGAAAATTGAGCCATCAATGGCAGTGAGCTCAACATCTTCTGTGCCACGTACTGAATATGATGAGTTGTTGGCACAAGTGACTTTCTTACCAACGGGAGGTGGATGCAAGGAAGTAAAAAGACGCTTTGTAGAAGTGATGTGCTTGGATGCATTGCTGTCAAAATACCAAGTGTTCAGTGTTTCATTGACACTGAAAGCAGATGCATCTGTAGAAGAGTCATAACTGCAAGTCAAAAATGCATATGTATCATCACTGCAAGTGGCTGTACTATCCCGAGCATCTGGAACAGCCAACCTAGAATCTGAAATGCAAGATAAAAAGGCATAATCCTGTCCAACAAAGTTGGCTGCAGCATCCCCACTGTCAGATGCATGAGGAGCTGAATCTGAAACAGCCATACCTGAGCTGTTTTTCTTTTCTTTTGCAAGCCTTTTCCTGCATTCTGCTATGTGATGACCTGGCTTTTTGCAGTAGTGACAAAAACCCTTCTTCTTGGGCTTACTTGCATCATTTTTAGCCTTTTGGGAAGGCTGTCCTGACCCACTGGAAGGCTGATTTACTGATGTCTTTGCCTGTCCCTTTGTTTTTTATTTAAACTTTGAGAGCATGGCTTGTTCACCTGCACGTGAAGCCAAATTTTTCCTGGTCTGCTCTTCTTGAAGCAGAAGTCCTATCAACTCATGAAAAGTGAGAGGATTTGCACCCCCCCTCAATGATAAGTTCAGCGAGGTATGAAAGCTGAGATAAGACTCAAGAAGAGAATTCAGAGTGGTTGTAATCATCTCTGAATTAGGAATAATTTCATCTATATTTAACAATTGCTCTCTGAGATCCTGTAGCTTTGTGAGGTGGACTGACATGGAGTCGCCCTCTTCCATATGTGTATCACTCAACTCTCTTTTCAAGAAAGATACCCTTGCATCATTTCGAGCTGCATACATGCTTTCCAAAATATCCCACGCTGCCCTGGAGGTCTTACACGACCGGATATGCGGAATGATAAATCTTTTCACTGAAAGAGAGATGCATGACAAAGCTAAGGCATCCCGTGAATCCCATCTCTTCTGCTCTGGAGTAGTGACTGTAGCTGCACCAACAACCTGTCCTGCAGCTGCACCCTGTGCACGACCTCTTCCACCTCCTTGCTGGGGAGGGGTAGCAGGTGCAATATCTGCTGGTCGGATCTCATCCCCATTGACATAATCCCATAAATTGTGAGAAATCAGAATATTGTGTACCATGAAACTCCAGAGGGAGTAGTTGGTACCATCCAACTTGTCTTCCTGTGAAAGACCACCGAACTGGAAGTCATTCTGATTTTGATGGGCCATATCTGAGAAAGAGATTGAAGCAGATACAAAGCTGAATTCCCTTACTGGGAATGAAATGCACAACTCCCAAAAAACACAGCCAAGCACGGGCTGTAAATGCAACTTAGATTTCTGTACTTGCACTGTCAAAAATCTGTCCAAGCATAAAAAAACTCTCGAGAATGTGCCAAAAGTGCTGCAAAACACTCCAAGCAAGGCAGTATGAACTGAAAACTCCAGAAATTGCTCTCCCAACACAAAAGCCCCAAAATAGGCCTGAAATTGCAACCGGAAATGGGCAAATTGAACAAAAGCCCCAAATGTTGTAAGAATTGCGCTCTGTCTGCAAAAGCCCCAAATTTTACTGCAAAATTGCAGTGTAATCACAAAATCCCCAAATTTCTTCAAGAAATTGTTCTGCAGAACTGAAAGCCCCAAATTTCGAGCTTGAAATTGCAACCAGAAAGGGGCACAAATACTGAAAGCCCCAAATTTTGCAGCTTCAGCAGAAAGGCCCAAATTTCAGACCAAATCTGCAATTTTTGCTCCAAGTGTAGCTCCGAAACTACACAATGATTGCAATGTTTGCAACAAACAAAATGCCCCAAATGTACTCCCAGAAAACTGAGCCAAACAATGGCTATCTGCAAACAATCCCTGCAGAAATAAAACTCTGCACAGAAGGCCTGCAAGAGAAGTGTACGGACAGTGAGCTGACAGTACGTATTTGTCAGTGTACGGTCCTGTATGGAATTCGTACGTTGCACGGATGATCGTACGAATGTACGGAGTACAGACGACGGCGCCTGCCTGCAAACGTGGCGCAGATCTATACGGCGTAGAGCTGTACGGCGTTGAGCTGTACGGTTGGTACGACTGGTATGGTACAGTCGCGATGTACGGCGAGCAGGTCTGGTACGCGCTGCACGGACGAGCAGGTACGGTACGATACGGTAGATAGGTACGGTCTGATTTCGAGTCTACAGGTACAGTACGTGATGCAGCTGGAGCAGTACGGCGGGTACGGATGTGCAGAAACCACGTGCAGGTTCCGTACAGTCGTATGGACTGTACGGACGATATGTGTTGTAGCGAAGCTGAGTTGCAGCTGGAGCTCAACAAGGAAGTCATAGGGGGATGGATCTAATGCTCTGATACCAAATGTGAGAGAATGGTGAGTGAGAGAGAGCAAGAGAGAGTGAGAGTTGGAAGCTTGGAAGCTGAAAGCTGAGTTGCAATAGAAGAGTGTGAAAGAGTATAACTCAATGAGTGAGAGATAAGGTTTTGTCCTAGTGACAAAACCTTAGTAGTCACTAACCATAGTTAGTGAACTAATTGCGGGAAAAACCTCTTAAAGAGGGAAAAGTGCCCCTAAGTAGCTTATTATATTACATTGGTCACTGCTGAATTATATCTATAATTCTAACAATTGTACCGAGAAAGAGGCATGATGTCGAAGGTCAACTTGTCCGTATAATGTTGGATGCGAAAAGACAAGTTTTTGATTCTGGTGTTGCACAAGACAGTAGTTCCATTTGCGAGTTCAATCTGATAGTCCATGAGACTAGGACTGGTGGTCAACCGAAGTTTGTTGACCATAGAACTAGCTAGGAAGTTATGAGAGCAGCCACTGTCGATGAGGATAGTGACCGTTGTTTCACGAATCGATCCTTGAACACAAAGTACTTGAGTGGCCAGGGAAGGTTCGGGGTTGCTGGCAAGGCTCAGGTGGATGGTATTTGCCATTCGAACAGCTTTGCCTTTCTTGTCTTGTGTTGGGGTAGCATCTTCTGTTTGAGAAGTGCTAGGTTGCATATTGGAATTTTGCTTTGGTCGCTTGGGACAATCGAACCATCTATGGTCGCCTGTACAGATGGTACAAAGTCCTTTTGTGCTGGAGTAGTTCTTCTTGTTACTGGCCGCACCTTTATGTTGGGGATGTCGGTAATGACTTTGTGAAGAAATAGAGATGCGATCCTTGGAGGAGTGCTTTTGTTGAAATCCAGCATATGATTTCTGAGTCTTCGAGGGATCTTGAGACTGTCGCTGACCTTGATTACCGGAGTTTTTTCGAAACCTGGTGTTATCTTGAGGGCGAGCACCTTTGGCCATAGTAGAGTTCTGTGTGCGATTAACACTTTGCTTCCCTGTGTTTTGGAAATTTGTAATGCGCTCTGCGTAAGCAATAGCGCCAGCTGTGGTGGTGATGTTTGCTTTAAGGACATCAATGCGTAACGAGGGATTTAGGCCTGAGATGAAAGCATGAAGGCGATTATCCTTAGTTAAACCATCAATCTCCAGCACCAATGTGGTGAACTGAGAGATGTAGGAAGACAGGGAGCCCGTTTGCTCCAACTGTCGGAGTTTTGAACGTGCTTGGAAGTCTGCATTGGCAGGTATGAATTGCTTACGGAGCACGTGTTCAAAACGTTCCCATGTCAACACACATTTGCCGTGCTTTAAGCGTCTTTGCCACCATAGAAAAGCTGTATCCTTGACGAGGGAGGCTGCCAAGGCGATCTTTTTGCCTTCAGTGAGGTCAACAGTATCAAAATACATGCGCATTTTTGCGAGCCATTGGTCAACTGTTCGGCGATTGCGTTGACCAGTGTAGGCTTCCGAAAGTTTGATGTCAAGTCTTTTAGTTTTGGAAGCTTAAAGTAAATGGTAGAGGGCACGTAGTTCAGTGTTTTCTACCTCTGGTGGGAATGAATCCGCATAGTCATCTGGTTGCGTCACGTCATCCTCTGTATGTGTGGTACTGCGAGAATCCTAAAGTTGTTGAACTTTCTGGACCAAGTCGGAGATGTTGTTCTAAAGCTGGGAAATTTGAAGTTGCAGTAGTGTTTCGCCTTGTACGTTGACTTCAGGGGTCTTTTTTGGACTTGAATCTTTGATCTCTGGGGAGGCTTCACGCGAGCGTTGCGACATATCGGAGATCCCTGTGAGAAAAGCGCGAACTTGCGTTCTAGTTTGTACCATTCGTGGAAGAAGATTCGGGCTGCTCCTTGAGGTTGCTCATGTTGGAGGGGGCAGGCGAGGCAGGATGGAACCACACGTGGAAGTTTGGTAAAGGAGGTCCTGTCTGAGGTAACACTGGTGATGCCGAAAGTGGTGTTACTGCTCGTGAGAGGACAGGAGTAGGTTGCAGAGTCCACGGATTTGAGAAGGGATAAGAAGCTGCTGTCGGAAGTGGAGGATATCCAGGAGAAGGAGTGCCTTCAGAGTGTAAATACTGTCTTGGAGAAGGTACAACCTGTATAGGAGGATATCTGGGAGCTGAAGGAGGTGGAGAGTACCCTGGAGATGCCGAAGGTGAGGGGTAAAATTCTCTCCAAAGATGGATAGCAAACTCTTGAGGAATATCGGGTTCTGGGTATCTTCGTGTCTCGTGGAACACCGATATTGTGTGGTAGATGATGCCTGAGGTGTCCTTGAAATGCCGGGTGAACTACCAGGGGTTTCCATGCTTTAAGGGAGCGTCTTTCATTTGCTGTAATTTGATAATGACAAAAGAATCCTTAAAAGCAGAATGGAAAGGCTCCACCGGGCAATGATTTAATCTGCCAAATTGTTGCGTAGAAGAGGCCTGCAGATTTCTGTCCGGAGGTCCATGTTGCAATGGGTGGCGAGGAGCAGAGCTGGGCTTGGCATTTAATAGGCTGTCTTCATCGCCATAGGAGGCTGAAACTGCTGCTGATCTGGCAGGAAAAAGGTGGCGAACCAAGGAGAGCAGGTTATCAATGGCGCAACAGGCTGCAGGTACCCAATTCTGGATCGCAATAGGGGCTGGCGCACCAGGCTGCTGATGTCATGGAAGACTGGCGAAACAGAAAAGGGGAGGCGGGCTGTCAATGGCGAAAATCTGGTTGCAGGCTGATTTGCAGCAGAATGGCTGGCAGGCGCTGTGCTCACGCTGCAGGCTGGCAGGGAACAGGGCCGAAAAACCAGCGAGACTAGGGCTGCAAATGGCAAGGGGGCGGGCAGCAAAATGGCGAGGGCTGGCAGCGAAATGGCGAGGCAGGGCTGGCAGCGAAATGGCGCAAACAGGGGCTGGCAGCGAGCAGGGGCTGGCAGCGAGATGGCGCAAGCAGGGCTGGCAGCGAAATGGCGCAAGTAGGGCTGGCAGCGAAACCAACCTGATTTGACGAAAGACCTGTAGGCATTGAAAAGGTTCGTCCCCTTTTTTTTTTTTGTTTGGGTTGCCTACATGTGGTGGTTGCCCAAAAATTAAAGGGTGGGTTTATTTAACCCTAGGGTAGCTAGGGTATCCCTAAGGTAGGGGGCTGGGTTTTCCATTTTAACCCCTCTAGGTACCCTTTTATAAGTGCTTGGTGCCTAAAAGGTGTGCCTATTCGAAGGGGTGTGACCCTTGGAATAGGTGCACCTTTTCATGAAGGGGTGTGTCCTTGTTTTTAAAAGGGGTGTCCCTACATGAATAGGTGTGTCCTTTTGTCCACGATGGGGTGTGTCCCTTGGGTGAGGAGTTGAGACTCTTCATCAAAAGGTGTGTTCGATGGTGGAAAAGGTGCGTCCCTTGGTTTTGGGACAGCCCAAGCACATGAAAAGACACGATTTTTGTCGTGTCCATTCACATCAACTCGTGATGTGTGGGAGATGGAGAGGCCATAGATGACTTTAGGCAGGATTGGCACGAAAAATTTTGACGCTCATCCTCTCCATCTCTTCCATGCACAATGTGCACAGATATCCTTCTAGCGGAAAAGATGTATCAGATCGGCGCTAGAAGGTGGGGGGCATTTCCTACAGGCAAGAGCGAATTTTGCTCTGATACCACTGTAAGAAATCCTAGATTTACTATATTAAAAAATGAGTGCCCATTCATCAAACCATCCATAAGTCTAGAAATAGAGAAAGGAATACGTCACAGATCGTGACACACACAGCAGACTCTCAAAACCCCCAATTCTACATTGGTACCATGTCCCTTGCGCTCTCCTCATATGGGGCTTACAGGTGGGACAGTGAACCCTATGTTCCAACATCCTTTCATTGTCACATTGTGGGACCTCAATGACCCAAAGATGTATATAGTTCCTCTGCTTTCATTCAGAAGCTCTTAGGAACACATTAAGATGTGTTGAAATTAAGTCCCCTTACCAACATACTGTTTACCTCTATGTTACCTTGGTGGTCTTAAGGCTTGAACTTGAGAGGAGTCCCTTCAAGCTTGTGTCTCGAGACAACCTGGAGTAATTTCACGTTTTTTGGACGTATGTTGTGGATCTTGAAGGTTGCATAACGGGTTGAAATAGAGCCAAAAGACTTGGTGCTTTTTAGGCCAAATTCAGAGGGTGTTAACTGGAAGTACCCAGAGATTGTACCTAAGTTGTATGGTGTGCCAGGCTTGCTTGTGACAACATTTGACAGTGCCATTGGAGGATGGTACTGTGTTTGAACCCATGCACCAGCTTGGTTCATGAGTTCTAGGGATATACGGAGCTGGACATAGTACTTTTGTCTGTAGATACCTTTGACCCTCCTTGCAAAGTCTTCATCGACAGTGTTGCCTGTAATTAACAACTCAGTAGAGCTATCCACGCCAACTAGGTCCAGCAACCAACAGAAAGCTCCAAACGTCCTTGTTAAGAGAAAGCTTCTCCAGTAACTGTTTGGAAGGTTTTCACCCTCCAACATACCAAGCATTGAGTGCCAAGCATACTATTGTAACCATCATATAAATACAAGGAGATTACATACCCATGGTCATTTGTTTATTGCTTGCTGTCAAAACAAGCCCAATACATCAATGAAGTACCCCCATCAGGGCAAGGGGCCAATGGGCAAGCCTCCGTGAGCGCCCATCTAGAAGAAGTAAGAAATCTTCTGTGGTCTGAGGCTGGTCTAGAGATGTGAATAGAAGCGAGAGATGACCTCCTTGGGAACCTCTTGCTCTACCCAATGCTGCTCCCTCAAGGGGGTCCAGGCTATTGCCTCCAGCTGGAGATGTCGGCCAATATGGGTGGTGTATGAAAAGAAGGGAACCTCCTCAACCTTGTCCTAGTGCCCTACCCGAGCGGGACGAGAACCGCCCAAGATTATGTCAGGGTCTATAGTCTACACTCTGCCCAAACGGTCCACAACCTTGACCCTCTGCCAACTCTAGCAAGCCCAAGCCTTGTCGTCCTAGAGGTCTTCTACCATCTCGAGCTGTAGGAGGCCCCCCCGTCCCACTTTGTAATATGGACAACAGTAAGAGCCAATTGACTGCCGTAAAAACTGAATCCTGAGAGGCATCCCTATCCTCAAGAACTGACTATACAATACAAATGATGAGGAGCTAGGAGTTGTGCATTCCCTTCCACCACGAAACAGGGATTGCTGCATCAATCTCTATCATCTGTGTGCCTGCCCTCCTCAGTCTGCAAGAGTGCCTACACCCATGCCTCCACCTCCAAGGGGAGACGTCCCCAAGTCCCAAATTACTTGGCTGAACCACTATCCCATTGTGACCAGCTAATGTTTGCAAAAAAAAACCTAGCAACTCCGCTACAAAGAGGAAAAGAAAGAGGGCGAGGGGACAGCCTCGTCGAACTGAGCGAGAAGGCCTTTCCTACCTGGCCACCAATAAGCATCTGGCTAGAACTCCATGCATGTAAGGTTGAGACCCCTTTGATCCATTTGTTCGAGAAGCCTAATCTCTAGAGGCATGTTGTCCTCCGAAAAGGACCACTCCACCATGGCTTAGGCCGCCTTCTCAAAATCCAAGAGAAGGATAGCAATAGTCTAAGACTCCTCCCTAGCCTTTGCAACAGTGTCCCTACTGACCTAGGCCTAGTGGTCTAGAAAAATTGTTTGGTCGTCCTATCATCCTATCTTGCTGTACCCACCGGGCCCTGGATGAGTGATAAGAGAACTCCGCACGATCGGTCTCAGTGTCCTAGAGGTCGAGCTAGAGCTCTCCATCTAAGCTAGGTTAGCTGGAGATATATCTGGCTAGGAGTACTCTTGTTTCAATCGAGGACTCCCCCAAAAAGGGGCCCGCATTCCAGATGCCTTGTTCCAAGAGGAGGACGTACAGCAAGCTGTCATATAGATTTGGCGGCAGCCCAAGACCCCACAGAAGGGAGTTTGGGCCCTATGGGCAGCAGATGCGATCCAGAGGAGCAGCAAGCAGCTTCAGTCTTAGGCTCTGTGCCGACATCACCTCCTTCAGGCGCACGAGAGCACTTGGGGGCTCAATGGCTTGCTGATTGGTACCAGGGTGCATAAGCGAGCCTAGCAAGTCTAGAACAACTAAGAATATCTTTGAACAGGAAATAGGCTAGGAATTACATCATGTAGGCATTGCTTGAGTGTGTAGGAAGTATAGATGAAAGGACAGAAAGACCTCTAGAAATAAGGGAGAGTGGGTAAGTCAAGGGCTGGACTAGATTTGAGGTCAATGTCATTGCTTGTTCAACTGGGGATTAGACATAAATCAATCCTTGATTACTTGAATGAGTTGTGCATTGTCCTCTTTGTATCAATTATTACTAGAGATACAAACTCATGAGATTTATAGCTAGACAAGGACCCCGGAAATAGGTGATTTATTTCTTCTTCATGGAGGAGGATTCCACGTGTTCTCATAAGCTTTTGGGCATTGTGTAGGTGCTAATAGATCTTTCCTTCCTTTCTTGCTCTTTGTCCCCCTCCCGTTGGTTGAGACACAAAGACCACACATGATGTAGAGGTTGACTAGAGCACATATAATAGAGGTGCAGCCCATCTCTGCCCTACTCAAAGGAGACCATCCTAGCCGGGGTGTCACTCTTGATATGGCCCACCGGATATAGAGATCATGGAGACCATGCCCCCTGCAATAGCAAGAGACGACCCAACGGACACATATACGAGACATCTTTGCGTCTCATCAGAGAGCCACTATGGCACTTGGATATCATCAGAGAGCCACTATGGCACTTGGATATGTATTTGGAGCACTAGCTTTGAGTGTTTGAGTTTTTGAGATTATTAGCCTAGCATTCAGCAAGGGTTTGAGCTAGCCCTTTGCTTCAGCCCAGAGTATCTTGTATTAGTTAGTTTCTTGATTGTATTTTGTCTCATAGGCTCGCGGAGGCCTCCCGAAAACGGATTCGGCTCCCTCCCACACATGCTGCAGTTCCCGGATCAGCGATGCCTAGTCGCTTTCTTACATGAGATGACTCGCCACCGAGATACCTCTCTCCGAGCACGGCGACACGAGCAGCACACACAGCGTGAGGACACCCAGCGGCCTATCACAGACTTCTTTCAGTCACAGGATACCTCTTCTCAGTCTAGCCAACGACGCGGACGTGAGCGAGAGCCAGAGCCACGACAGCTGCATCAGCAGACAGACTCACACATCCAGGTCCATGACATCTCGTCTCTGCTCTCTGCCCGCCCCACCGGGGTTACCGTTGCCCTCATCCACAGGGCCACCCGCCGCCCCCGACGATCGAGCTTGACTAGGCCGCGTGACGTCAGAGGCCAATCATCTATCGCAGGGTTTTTTCCGACCTCCCATTTGACGGCCCCTCTATGATTGGTCTCTGACGATCACCACCTGCACTATCTCCCCCCTCTGCCCCATTTTTGGTGCCCCCCCCTTCTTCTTTGTATCATCTGTAGGTAGACACATTTTTTTTGTATCAGGACTAGACACACAGTCCTTCATAACCTCTTTTTTGTAGAAACGGTTGGTTGGCTCGTTTTGAGACCACCACCGTTATGCTCATTGTATCAGTTATCTTTAGTCTCATAGACCTTCACGGTCTCCCGAAGACTTTAATAAACTTTCTTTCTTTCTTTCTTTCTCTCTCTCTCTCTCTCTTTGTCAGCTTCACTTTCCCCTTTCGTCTCCTTGCTCTTCCTATTCTACCCCCCCTTCCCTCTTCACTTTGCTAGAGGGCTTACTCTCAACAGAATCTATGATAAACTAGACATGACGAAATATATGATCTTTTACTACAGCTCTAAATAGTGCACCATGCATCATGGATTACATATCCTCTATGAGAAAATGAAGAAGAGGGAGGAAAAGAGAGAGAGAGAGAGAGAGAGAGAGAGAGAGAGAGAGAGAGAGAGATGTATTAATGTCTTTGGGAGGTCTCATGGGCCTATGAGACAAGGTACAATTAAAAAAAGTACCTCATACTAGGGCCCTTACTGGGTGCTATACTAATATACTCAAAAAACTTAAAAAACTAGTACTCAAAATACAAAAAACTTTGAAATAATGGGATGTCAAGAGATGTGATCGAAAGTCATCTATGATCTTGGTGCCATGGCAGCTCTCTGGTGGGATGCAAAGATATCCCGTATTTGTCTTTGATGGGTCGTCTCTCACTATAGTGGGGCCATGGTAGAGAGAGAGAGAGAGAGAGAGAGAGAGAGAGAGAGAGAGAGAGATGTAGGCCATTCTATGGGCTATCCATAGGTGCCACTTATTCTTTGGTATGTGCCTTGTAGGCCTTAGTTAGGACTATTGGTATAATTAGTACATGTACCACCTAGGTCAGTTAGGACACTTAGTCCAGTTAGGACAGTTAGCCCTAGGGTTTTGTTATGTTGGCTTCCCCCTCAGTTTTGCAGCAATCTATTACAACATCTCGTTTTGATCCTTCTTGATTCCATTTTTTTGAGCTTCCATTGCTTGTCATAGCCAACAGTGGTATCAGAGCAGGTCGGGAATTCATTCCCACAGCCATTGACAGCTTTCCCAAGTTGTTTGGCAGCCTCCTAAGCCCTCATTCCTACTGGTCTTGCTGGTTTCTACACACCCGTGAGTGTTTGAGGTCTCTCCAAGCAATTCTGTCGCGAGAACGCTCATTTTGATGCGAGAAGACCGCACTTTGGAGCATCCACCGCGAAGGGAGCTGCATTTCGAGGCGATTTTCACCTTCATCGAGCTGTTTTCTCCCTGTACGGACTCACACATGTGGACAGCGGCTTCTATACGGATTTCGTACAGCTGTACGGTGCTGTAAGGACCTGTGCGCCTGCATTTATTGCCCCTTGAAGGCTGTACGGACTGTTTTTCTCTGCATTAAATGCTGTACGGATTCCATACATCGCATTTATGACTGTACGGACCTGCAGAACTCACATTTAGGGCCGTACGGTCTGCCTTGAGGTGCGTGCCAGCCAAGTTGAAGATTTTCCAGCACTTTTGATCTACTTCGTGAAGCGTCAAGCTGCGTGCCGACTGTTGAATCTCTTTGGAGCTTGTTGAAGTGATCTGGAGTCCACTCCTTGAGCCCATTCTTCCTCTTTTGGCATCCCTTTGCCTTGGGCTGCGAGTTCCCCTCCATTGGATCTCTCTCTTTTCATTTCTAAGTGCTCTCCTCCTCGTGGGAGCACTTTCTCTTGCTGTAATTCTCATTTCCAGCCCTCATTTGCTCACATTTAGAGCTTTACATTGCTGTCCTTTCGGGCTACATCATTGGGTAATCCATTGTTGCATTGGTTGTTTCCAATTTCTGCTTCATTTGCATTTTGGAAAGGCCGTGTGTTGCCTTTTGGGAAAATTTCTTGCAACAGGTACACCTGGGACCAATAGAGTCTCTTGCAGGCATAAGCTTTGAAGCTTGGGCAGAATTTTGTCATTTGATTCTGAGAGGTTGCCTTTCTCTCATTTGCTTTGCCAGTTGGTGCATTTGTCTTGAATTTCAGCATCATGTCTAACGGCAAAGATGATTTCTTTGGGATGCTTGGGGCTGATGACAAGCTTGATGGCATCAATTATCCCATGTGCTCATACATGATGGGACATGTTGTGGTTGCCAAGAATCTATGGCATATTGTTTCAGGTTCTGAGGTCAGGCCTACACGTGGTGCCACTTCTGGGATGGAAATGGAGAAAGAAAGTTTATTAAAGTCTTCGGGAGACCGTGAAGGTCTATGAGACTAAAGATAACTGATACAATGAGCATAACGGTGGCGGTCTCAAAACGGGCGAGCCAACCGTTTCTACAAAAAAGAGGTTATGAAGGACAGTGTGTCTAGTCCTGATACAAAAAATATGTGTCAACCTCCAGATGATACAAAAAAGAAGGGGGGGGCACCAAAAATGGGGCAGAGGGGGGAGATACAATATATATGTGCAGGTGGTGATCGTCAGAGACCAATCATAGAGGGGCCGTCAAATGGGAGGCCGGAAAAAACCCTGCGATAGATGATTGGCCTTTGACGTCACGCGGCCTAGTCGAGCTCGATCGTCGGGGGCGGCGGGTGGCCTTGTGGATGAGGGCAACGGTAACCCCGGTGGAGCGGGCAAAGAGCAGAGATGAGATGTCATGGACTCGGATGTGTGAGTCTGTCCGTTGGCGCAGCTGTCGTGGCTCTGGCTCTCGCTCACGTCCGCGCCGTCGGCTGGACTGAGGAGAGGTATCCTGTGACTGGAAGAAATCAGTGATGGGCCGCTGGGTGTCCTCATGTTGTGTGTGCTACGCGTGTCGCCGTGCTCGGAGAGAGGTATCTCGGTGGCGAGTCATCTCATGTAAGAAAGCGGCTAGGCATCGCTGATCCGAGAACTGCAGCATATGTGGGAGGGGACCGAATCCGTCGCGGAAGAGGCAGTGGTACCGGCCTTGAATGGCATAATAGATAGGACATCTGAAAGCAAAGTGCTCCTCCGACTCGATCTCCTGCAAGTCGCAAAGTGGGCAAAGGCAGCCCTCTCGTGGGATACCCTCCGCGCGTCCGCTCTCGATCCGTAATTGGTGTGACGAAACCCTAAACTGACCGAGGGAGATCCGGAGCGCATGTGGTAGATGAAGCTGTGTGTAACCCGGAGGTGTGATAAAGCCCTCCTGTGAGATCTGGAGGCAGTGTCGGCGGTAGAAGTCGAGCTTCACAGGAAGCTCGGAGTGAAGAAACCATGTCCGCCAGGTGTGGAGCTGGAGCAGATCCGCTCGAATGAGCCGATTGACCTCTTGGTCAGTGGGGGAGAGGGGAGATGGTGGAGTGTCGAGGCTATACTGGAAAGGAGGCAACTGGTCTAAGTCGAGGCCCAGTTGGGTGAACCAACTGGAAAGACAACTATACTAGCATCGCTGGTTCCCATCAACGGATAAGGCCATAGAGGAGGATAGGGCTAGCCAAGGTAGGCGGAGGCAACCGTCGGCGGGGGAGCTGAAATCCTTGACTCTGTGGAGATAAGTGATAGCCTGGAAAGCTGCATCAAGCTGTAGGGGTGAGGCGTCGAACTCTGCTAGAATGATTTGGTGTGGTACCGATGGTTTGCTGCGGATCATCCGAGCAAACATCAGTATTTGTAGGCGCTCGACTCGAGCCCACTCTGTGTTTGAAAGGTCGACTCCCCACCACGGGCTACCGTACATGCCTGCTGGGCGGACCAAAGAATAAAAAAGGAGAGACTTGGTCCGCGGGTCCTAGAAGTGGGAGTGGTAGCACTGTCGCTCCAGCCTGGCAAGAGCGGCGTAGCCCCGACTGATCCTAGCCTGCATGGCCGGGCGCATCGTGAAGATCGGGCTTGAGAAGACAACGCTTAAGTATGTGTAAGAGTCAACTATCTCAACAGGGTCGCCGGCGAAGAGGAACTGCTCTCGGTGCATAGCGGGTCTGGAAGTGTTGAAGATCATCACCTTGGTTTTCCCAAGGTTGACCTTCAAGTCATGTGTATCACAGAAGACCTGAAGTCCATCCAGGTGTCACTGAAGACCAGTAGTAGAAGAGGATAGTAGCACTACATCGTCTGCGTATAGGAGAATCTGGATGACAGCCTCCGCAAGAGAGCAGCTTGCACCTCCGAGTGTCCTGATGGTGGTCTCGAGCTCGTCGATGTAGAGGTCAAATAGAGTCAGTGACAAGGGACATCCTTGTTTGACTCCGATAGTGCTCGTATCTCTGGGGTCCAGCTGGTGCCAATCCTAACTTGGCCCGTCACCCGCTCATAGAGAGCTACTACTGCCCAGATAACCTCCGAGTCGTAGCCTAACTTCTGCAGGCGTCTGACGAGTCGGGCGCGGGAAACGGTGTCGAATGCCTTGCGAAAATCCACAAAGCAACAATATACTCTCTGTCTCCTGTGTCTGGCCTCCTCAATGATCCCTCTAAGTGTAAAAATGTGATTGTAAGTCGAGTGATCCGCCCTGAAGCCGGCCTGTCCGGATACCCTGAGCCCGTATACCTCTGCACGAGCACTGACCTCGCCATCTAACACTGATGCATAGATCTTGGACATAACATGTCCAATCATGATGGTCCTGTAATTCCCTGGATCCATGGGATCTCCTGCTTTGTGGATGGGTGTGATAGTGTTCAGGGTCCAGGCTGTGGGAAACCCGTGGTAGACAACTTCATTGAACAGCGTTGCTAGGATGGGGGCTAGAGTTTTGATGCCATAGGCAACAAACTCTGTGCATAGGCCCTCATGATCCTTAGCTCGGCCGTTGTGAAGCTTAAGCGCTGCGTGGGTGACTCCCTGGGTTGTGAAGAGGGTGCAAGAAGTGGGGCGGGGGGTGGCTGAGAGGTCGGGAGGAGGCTGATCAGGGATATCATAGAGTGTACGTGCGTAGGAGTGCCAGAGGGAAGTGTCTGTGAGGGGGGAGGGGGATCGGCATTCTAGGAATTTCCTCTAGAAATCCTTGGAGTTGCTACTAAATAGAATGTTCAGTAGCGTATCCTCATTTTGGCGCAGGAAGGCTAGCTTCTTGCGACGGACTAGTTGACGATAATCCTTGGTGAGATGTGGGTTGGCCCTAGCGTTTCGCTGGGTCGTGAGTCGGAGTGTGTGGCGTAATGCTTTACACTCGTCATCATACCAGCTATTGCAAGGGGTGGAGCCAGCGGGTGGAGGGCGGGTGGACCGAGTAGTGGAAGGAAAAATGTGGCGGGCTGCATTGTGAAGGGAGTGGGTGTTAAGGGTGGCTCGGTGATCTAGAGAGGGTATGGTGTCTATGTGTCTGAGGAGGGAGGCTAGGTGGGCTGAGTAATCAGGTGAGGTTATGATCAAAGTGTATATCATGATAGGTGGGCTGAGTAATCAGGAGAGAGAGAGAGTAGGAAGCAAGAGAGCGTAAGCTGAATGTCGAAATATGCAATAGAATAGAGTGTGAAGCAATACAAAGGGGGGATAAGGTTTTGTCTAAGTGACAAACCTTATCCTTCACTAACCGTAGTTAGTGAACTAACTGTGGTTAGGAAAAAAAACCTCTAAAGGAGGAAAAAGTGCCCCTAACCCACTTATTAACATAATTTATCAATAATTCTAACACCCCCCTGTAGTGCCAATGTCATGTACAAGGAAATGATCAATCACCAAAAGGAGATAAGTTCAGGGCACTGCGAAATGCCTCAAACTTCTCACGTGGAAGTGCTTTGGTGAAGATGTGTGCAACATTGTCATGTGTTGACACATAGATCATACTGATCTCTCGTGCATGCAACTTCTCTCTGACATAGTGATAGTGAGCATCAATGTGCTTCGTGCGAGCATGAAACACATGATTCTTTACCATTGTTATAGCACTCTGACTATCAGTGAGAATCGGAAAAGGACCCTCCAATGAAAGATGAAGATGAGCAAGCAAACGACGCAGCCAAACACATTCAACTGTCGCTGTGAAAGCTGCCCTGTACTCAGCTTCACATGAGGAAGTAGCCATAGTAGATTGCTTCTTGCTCAGCCAAGAAATGCAAGCTTTGCCCAAAAAGAAGCAATTATCACTTGTGGACTGTCTAGTGTCATAGTCTTCAACCCAATCATAATCACTGTAAGCATTCACCTGCAAGTCACCCCCCGTGGGAAACATCAAGCCATAAGACTTTGTGCCTTGCAAGTAACGGAAGGTGCGTTTTACAGCTTGCCAATGTGTTGTCTTTGGGCTGTGCATATACCTGCTCACCTGAGATACTGCAAACTGAAGATCGAGCCATGTATTGCACATATATATAAGGCATCCAACCGCCTGACTGTAGAGTGTGGCATCTACAGATTCTCTTGCATCATACATTGTAAGCCTCAGCCCTGGCTCCATGGGAGTAGCTATAGGCTTGCAATCTTGCATCGTGAATCTATCCAAGAGTTTTTTAACATACTTGGATTGAGACATAATGATACCACGTCTCTCTGAATGAATTAGATCCCCAAATAATAATGTAACATGGCCAAATGTGACATGTCAAAAGTGGCTTTCAATTCAGCCTTGAAATCTGCAATTTTATCACCATTTGGCCCTGTGAGCAGTAGGTTATCTACATAAAGAATGATGACCAAGATTTCCCTCCCATCCTTCTTGATGTAGAGGGTGCTTTCAGTTGGACTATTGCTGAAACCCTTGCTGGACAGAAAGGCATCTATCTTTGCATACCAAGCACGGGGAGCTTGTTTCAGCCCATATAAAGCTTTATTCAGCTTGCATACCTTACGTGCATCATCTGATACCTCACATACACCTCTTCCAACAAGTCTCCATTTAAAAATGCTGTTTTTATGTCCAACTGATGGACTTTCCAATCCAAATGTGCAGCCATGCCAATAACAGTTCTTATGGTTGTCATCCTGGATGTAGGAGCAAATGTCTCCTTATAAAAATGCCCTTTTGCTGAGCATATCCTTTGGCAACCAGCCTTGCTTTGTATCTGTCAATGGACCCATCGGGGTTCCATTTGACCTTGAAAACTCATTTTGTACCGATGGCATGCTTACCTGGTGGCAAATCCACAACAGTCCGAGTCTGATTTTTCTCTATGGACTGCAACTCATTGTGCATGGCTTGCATCCAATGCACATTATCCTTTTCTTCTTCAAAAGAGTCAGGCTCCTCTTCATCAAGAAGAGTCCCTGTATAAGCTGTCTCAACTGAAAGAGCCCCCCTTGCGTGCCTTACGGCACTACGAGTTCTGCCAGGCAATGGAGCCTCAAGCCTACTCTCCCTGAGAGTCTGAAGCAACCAATTCGGGACTGTTTTGGCTGCGTGTATCTCTTGAATCTCTTGTCTGACAACTTCATCCACACCCTGAGGTGGTACTAAATCAGCCAGTGGCTGAATTGGGGCATGTGGATCTGGAGGAGGTTACTGTAAATTTTGAGTTTCAGCGAGAGAACCAAATGCTATAGGAAGCATCCCCTCAAACACATCATCTGAAGAAGCTGGAATTTGAAATTCAGCATGTGTATGTGCTGAATTTTCAGAGAATATTACATCTCTACTAACAAAAATCTTGCATGTAGCAGGATTATAGAGACGATAGCCTTTGCTTTGTGAACTATATCCCACAAAAATGCATTTGAGTGCCTTATCTGACAACTTGTGTCTAAACTCCACAGGCATGTGGGCATATGCAACACAACCAAAAACTCTGAAATGGTCCACTAAAGGCTTTCTCCCATGCCATGCTTCATAGGGAGTGATTGTCTTCAAAGCCTTTGTAGGAGTCCGATTCAAAATATAGTTGGCACACATGAGGCCTTCAAGCCAAAACCTGTGAGGCAACTTCTTACTTCTGAGCATGCATCTATCCATCTCCATGGCAGTGCGATTCTTCTGCTCAACTTTGCCATTCTGTTGAGGTGTAAGCCTCACTATAAGCTGATGCGTGATGCCTTTCTCCTTCAAAAATGCCTCAAATTCATGAGACATATACTCTCCCCCTCGATCTGTGTGAAGTGTCTGTACCTTGAGTCGTGTCTCATTCTCAACCATAGCCACGAAGTGTTTAAAATGCATAAACACTTCTGATTTTGCCTTGAGACCATAGACCCAAGTTTAGTTAGTGAAGTCATCTATGAATGTAACAAAATAGAGATAACTTCCAAAAGCAGGTGTCCTCATAGGACCGCAAACATCACTGTGAATAAGCTGTAATTTCCGTGTAGCTTTCACTGCACCATCCTTCTTGAAGGGAAGTCTATGCATCTTGCCAAGGATGCAACCTTCACATGCATGAGGAGGAGGTGACTCCAAAGGAGGCAATGCATCAACCATATCATGCCTCTGAAGTAACATTAAGCTGCCATAGCTCATGTGCCCATACCTAGCATGCCATAACTCCGCATTCTGCATCGCAGCAGTGGGAGTGCTCACTGATAATGCAAGATTGGATCTTTTTTCATATAGATCAAGCTGAAAAAGACCCCGATACAAAGTGCCAGAGAACATCAAAGCATAGTCATTCTCTTTGTCTTTGACTGCACACACTTGTCATCATAAAAATAACCTGAAATCCTCCTCTATTGAGAGAGGACACTGAAAGTAAATTCTTCTTTATGCCTGGCACATAGAGAACATCTGAAATTATGAAATCTGTGCCATTAGTTGATGTGAGAATAATGTCTCCCACTCCACACACTGAATAAGAATAATTATTTGCACAAGTCACCTTCTTTTTGGTGGGTGGAGGATGTAGAGATACAAACAGAATCTTCTTGGAAGTGATGTGCTTTAAAGCACTACTGTCAAAATACCAAGTATGGAGTGTCTCATTGACACTAAGAGAGCATGCATCCTTCGAAGGATCGTAGCTGCAAGTCAAAAAAGCATATGGGTCATCATCATTAGTGGCTGTAGCATCTGAACTACCCATTGAAAAATCTGAAGTGCAAGACAGAAAGGCATAGTGCTCTTCCACAAAGTTGGCTGCAATATCTCCCCCATCATGAGAATGTGGAGCTGATGCATCTGACACAGCCATACATGTGTCCCTTTTCTTCTCTTTGGCTATGCGCTTCTTGCATTCTCCAATATAATGACCTGGCTTCTTGTAATAATGACAAATGCCCTTCTTTTTTTGCTTATTTGCATCACCCTTTGCCTTATAAGAAGGCTGTTTAGAATCAGCTTTATGTTATGTGTGGACTGATTGGCATGTGGCTTTTGCTGCCTTTTACCCTTGGGCTTGAACTTGGAGATCATAGCATGCTCGCCAGCCCGGGTTGCCATATTTCTGCGAGTCTGCTCCTCCTGCAATAGAAGTCCTACCAACTCATGAAAAGAGAGAGGATTGCTGCCCCCCCTCAATGACAAATTCAGCGAGGTGTGGAAACCGAGATAGGACTTAGGAAGAGAGTTCAGAGTGGTGGTGATCATCTCTGAATCTGGAATGACTTCATCAATATTCAACAATTGTTCCCTCAAGTCCTGAAGCTTTGTGAGGTGGGAATTCATGGAATCCCCCTCCTCCATATGTGTATGAGAAAGTTCTCGCTTCAGAAAGGAAACCCTGGCATCATTTCTTGCTGCAAACATACTCTCTAGTATCTCCCAAGCTGCCATAGATGTCTTGCATGACCGAATATGAGGTATAATGAACCTCTTGACAGAAAGAGAAATTATTGAAAGAGCTTGTGCATCTCTAGAGTCCCATCTTTTCTGCTCTGCTGTGGGAGCTCCTGGAGCGGCTGCTCCAACTACTTGTGCTGCATTTTCACCTCTACCCTTGCCTCCAGTTGTAGGAGTACAGGTGTAGCCGCTGTATCTGGTCTTGCTTCATCTCCACTGACATAATCCCAAAGATGTCTACCAACCAAGATATTGCGAACTATGAAACTCCACAAGGAGTAGTTGGTGCCATCCAACTTATCCTCTGTGTGAGAAAACCGAACACCTCATCGAGGTTGTTCTGAGCCATTTTCACTAGGTAATCTCAGAAAATACAGCAAACTGACCAAGTAAAATCCCTTCCTGGGATGTAAAATGCACAAGTAAAATCTGCAAAGAAAAATCTGCCCACAGTGATACTGTCACAGCCTATCAAAGGCTCAAAATGCATTTCAATTATCCTGCAAATGCTCTCAATCTGCCAAAAAAACATTGCAAAATTTGCCAATGTCGGCAATGTCACTCAAAATGAGTCCAAAATTGTCTGCAATAGTCCCAAAATGCTTGTACACTGCCAATTTGCATCAGAATGCCAAAAGCCCCAATTTCTTCAGGGAAATTGCAGCCAAAAGAGGGCAAATTGTTTGAAAGCCCAAAAAATGCATGAAATTGCAGTGTGAAGCAAAAAGCCCCAAATTTTTGCAAGAAATTGCAACTCTAAAAAGGGGCAATTGACTGAAAGCCCCAATTTGCAATTTATCTGCAAAAGAACCAAATTCTACTGCCAATGTGTGCAAATGAGCACACCCATAATCCCAAAATGCACCTGCTTGAATCCACAGCCAATCAATGGCTCCTTGCAAAATGTACCTGCAAAGAAAATAACCTGCGCAGAGAGTCTTCTCCACCACAACACCTGCAAAGGAAGCAGTCTCGTACTAGTTGTACGCACTGCTGCATGAGATGTGTATGTACATTGTACACCGTACGGTTGTACGCTCACACGTGCACAGATAAGGTGTAGGTACAAATTACATTGTACGTACGCAGAAGGTGAGCTGCATAGATGGCAAGTGTATGGTCGTCGTGCGAGAGAGTAGTATGGTTGTCGTACGCCGTACGATGTACGAGCGTTGCTTGTAGGTACGGAAGTCCGTGCTATACGGACTGCCTGTAGGTACGGCAGATATGCCAACGCAGGTACGACAGATATGCACAGTACTGTTAGCAGCGTGTACGGACAGGTGACATAGCTATACGGCAGATGGCTGTTGTACGGAAGATTTTGGTACAAACGTCGGCGCTGGTACGGACGGCGCTGGTACGAAAGCTGTACGGAACAACCAACTATGGCTGTACAGAAAGATGCGTTGGTAGGGAGCTTCTCACACTTGGGCTGAAGCTTGTGGGTGAGAGCAGGTTCAGGAGCTCTAGCTGCTTTGATACCAAATGATGGAAATGGAGAGAGAGAGAGCAGGAAGCAAGAGAGCATAAGCTGAACGTCGAAATATGCAATAGAATAGAGTGTGAAGTGAGACAAAGGGGGGATAAGGTTTTGTCTAAGTGACAAACCTTATCCTTCACTAACCGTAGTTAGTGAACTAACGGTGGTTAGGGAAAGAAACCTCTAAATGAGGGAAAAGTGTCCCTAACCCACTTATTGACTTTACATTGGTCACTGCCTAGAATTTATCAATAATTCTAACATTCTGGTGCTGCACCTATTGCCTCTGGTTCTTCTTCAGGTGATGGTTCTAATGCTACTTCCAGAACACCTACGCCTCTTGGTATAGGTAGGAGTAGATTCAGTGGGATGGTCGTGATGCCAAAGCACATGCCTTGATTGCTCTTTTAGTGAAACAGGTTATTATCCCTCATATCCGGTCTTGCAAGACAACTAAGCAAGCATGGGATCAGCTTGCATCTTTGTATCGGGTGCGGAATGAGGCAAGGGTTGCCTATGTCCACAAGCAGTTGAAAGACTTGAAGCTTGAAGAGGGTGGTAACATGGATGCCTATCTCACTAATGTGAAGGATTCGAAAGAGTAGTTGGCCAACATTGATGAGATTATGCCTGATTCTCAGCTTGTTTCTAATACCCTTGATGGGTTGCCTGATTCTTATCAAGACTTTGCTACTACATTGAGGTTGGTTGCAGGGGGTGATGCCAATCATTTCTCATTTGACCAGCTGGTTGCTCTTTTTCTTCAGGAGGAGCAAAGTCGTGCGAATCGCAATGCTTCTATGGCTAGTGAGCAAGCATTTGCTGCCCATCACAAACACAAACGTAAAGGCAAGGGTTCAGTTGGTAAAACCTATCATTCCCATGCTGATCATTCACATGGTGCCTCTTCTTCAGGGGATAACAAAAAGAAGAAAAGATGTAATTATTGTAGGAAACCTGGACATGATATTTCTGAATGCAGGAAGCGCATTGCATCTGAAAATAAGAAGAAAGAGTTTGGTCTTGCAGTATCTAGTTCTTTTAGTGCAGAAGATCGACATGAGTCTGATGTTCATGATGCTTGTATGGTAGTTCCAGATGTTCATGATGCCTGGTTCTTTGATAGTGGTGCTAGCAAGCACATCACTTCTTGCCAGAAATTATTTAGCTCATTAGAGCATACATCGCAGGGGGGCAGTGTCACATGTGCCAATAATGCATCCTATATCGTGAAAGGTATTGGGCAAGTTACTCTTACTTCTGTCTCTGGTGGTATTGTTACTCTAGAGCATGTGCTTTATTTTTTAGGCATTCGTAAGAACCTTATTTCTATTTCAGCGATTGCTACATGTGGCTTTCAAGTTCTTTTTGATGGTGTTAGGTGTGTAGTGTATGATGCTACACGTGCCTTTACCATGGTCTTGACTAGTGTAAGAAATCCTAGATTTACTACATTTAGAAATGTGCTAAGGAACAGAAAGGAGACTGAAATAGCAGAGAACAAGGAATAATTGTATTGCTTGAGTGTCTGTAGTGTAGATGTAGTGTGTCATCCATACAATTGGGCCTCTCTTATATAGAGAGTGAAGAGTCACACATGAAAAGGTGTGTACTCCAAAGTGTATGTGCATGAAGAGGTGTACCCCTTGTGAAGGGTGTGACCCTTGATGAGAGGGTACATTACAATAGAAATGTCTCTTCAATAGAATGTCTCTTGTGAAGGGTTGTGCCTCATAGGAAGTGTCCCGTCAGAAGGGCAAGGGTTGTGTCTCATAGGAAGTGTCCCGTCGAAAGGGCATACCCTTTCACAAGTGTCCATTCATCAAACCATCCATAAGTCTAGAAATAGAGAAAGGAATACGTCACAGATTGTGACATCCCCTCCCACTCAAAATAAGACCCTGGTGGAGATAATGAACTGAGTAAGTCTTCATCAGATTGCCAGAGTCGTCTAGATCTCGAGTGTTCATGGCTGGCTGAGTAAAGATATACTTTAGAGAGTGATGGTCTGTCTTGACCACCAAGTCGGCTCCCATGAGATAATGTTTCCAAGAGCGATAAGCATGTACAACGGCAAGAAACTCCTTATCATAAACCGGGTATCGGGTTTGGATATCAGAATGTTTATGGCTGTCAAAAGCAATAACTCTGCCTTCTTGCATCAAGACTGCTCTTGTAGCGATGTCGGAAGCGTCGGTCATGACCTCAAATGGAAGGTTTGGGACAGCAATAGCCATAACTGGTGTGGTAGTGAGTGCTTGCTTGAGTTGTTGGAAACTATACTCGGTTTCGGGAAGCCACTGAAAATTTGCTGTGCTTTTCAATAACTCGGACATAGGAGCTGCGATTTCGGAAAACTGATAGACCTTGGTATGGTAGAAGTTTGCCAATCTAAGAAAAGAGCGGACATCATGAACATTCTTAGGAGTAGGCCAGTTTTGGATTACCTCAACCTTCTTGGGATCCACAGAGATGCCTTAAGCTGAAATAACATGTCCCGAATATTCGAGTTGGGTCTTGAAGAACTCACTCTTCTCAATGTTGATGTAGAGAGAATTTGCGCGGAGAACTTCAAAAACTTGGTGAAGATGTTGTTTGTGCTCATGTAGGGATCTGTTGAAAACGAGGATGTCATCGAGGTAAACGATGACGAACTTATCGAGGAAAGGCCTGAAGATGTCGTTCATTAGTGTCATGAATGTGGTTGGGGCATTGTTTAACCCAAAAGGCATGACCAAACATTCATAGTGTCCATACTTTGTTCGAAAAGCTGTCTTGTACTCATCGCCTTCTCGTATGCGAATTTGATGATAACCTGAACGAAGATTAATCTTTGAGAATTGTGTTGCGTGTAGAAGTTGATCGAAGAGGTCATCGATGCGAGGCAATGGATACTTGTTTTTGATAGTGAGTTTGTTGACGGCTCGGTAGTCGATGCAGAGACGCATTGACTTATTCTTTCTTTCCACAAGTAGTACAGGAGATCCGAAAGGGCTGCGACTGGGCTGAATGTGACCTTTGTCGAGTAGTTCAGTGACCTGTCTTTGGATTTCTTCATTTTGGGTGTAAGAAACCGGTTAAGGGGGTTTCGACAGTGGATTACTGCCGGGAATAAGTTCGATTGGGTGATCCACTGGTCGTCGAGGTGGTAACTGCTTTGGCAATTCCTGTGGAAAAATATCCAGGTAAGGCTGGAAAAGGTTGGTTGAGGTATTCAGGAGGATCCTTTGTTGGTGTCTCCTTGACTGCCGTAACCAATAGAAGTGAAGTCTTTCCTTGACGTTTACGAACCCACTTCTTTACTTGTAGGGCAAAGGCAACTGGGGTTGAAGGAGAGTCCCTAGAACCAGTTAGCTCAATAAGTTTTCCCTGGTGGACAAACTGGATAGTATGGCTGCGAAAACTGATTGATGGATTATAGTCGTAGAGCCACTATTGTCCGAGTATGACATCGTACCGAGAAAGAGGCATGATGTCGAAGTTCAACTTGTCCGTATAATGTTGGATGCGAAAAGACAAGTTTTTGATCCTGGTGTTGCACAAGAAAGTAGTTCCATTTGCGAGTTCAATCTGATAGTCCATGAGACTAGGACTGGTGGTCAACCGAAGTTGGTCGACCATAGAACTAGCTAGGAAATTATGAGAACAGCCACTGTCGATGAGGATAGTGACCGTTGTTCCACGAATCGATCCTTGAACACAAAGTACTTGAGTGGCCAGGGAAGGTTCGGGGTTGCTGGCAAGGCTCAGGTGGATGGTATTTGCCATTCGAACAGCTTTGCCTTTCTTGTCTTGTGCTGGGGTAGCATCTTCTCTTTGGGAAGTGCTAGGTTCCATATTGGAATTTTGCTTTGGTCGCTTGGGACAATCGAACTATCTATGGTCGCCTGTACAGATGGTACAAAGTCCTTTTGTGCTGGAGTTGTTCTTCTTGTCAGTGGCCGCACCTTTATGTTGGAGATGTCGGTAATGACTTTGTGAAGAAGAGGCGCGATCCTTGGAGGAGTGCTTCTGTTGGAATCCAGCATATGATTTCTAGGTCTTGTGGGGATCTTGAGACTGTCGCTGACCTTGATTACCGGAGTTTTTTCGAAACCTGGTGTTATCTTGAGGGCGAGCACCTTTGGCCATAGTAGAGTTCTGTGTGCGATTAGCACTGTGCTTCTCTGTGTTTTGGAAATCTGTAATGCCCTCTGCGTAAGCAATAGCGCCAGCTGTGGTGGTGATGTTTGCTTTAAGGACATCAATGCGTAACAAGGGATTTAGGCCTGAGATGAAAGCATGAAGGCGATCATTCTCAGTTAAACCATCAATCTCCAGCACCAATGTGGTGAACTGAGAGATGTAGGAAGACAGGGAGCCCGTTTGCTCCAAGTGTCGGAGTTTTGAACGTGCTTGGAAGTCCGCATTGGCAGGTATGAATTGCTTACGGAGCACGTGTTCAAAACGTTCCCATGTTAACACACTTTTGCCGTGCTTTAAGCGTCTTTGCCACCATAGAAAAGCTGTATCCTTGAGGAGGGAGGCTGCCAAGGCGATCTTTTTGCCTTCAGTGAGGTCAACAGTATCAAAATACATGCGCATTTTTGCGAGCCATTGGTCAACTGTTCAGCGATTGCATTGACCAGTGTAGGCTTTCGGAAGTTTGATGTCAAGTCTTTTAGTTTTAGAAGCTTGAAGTAAATGGTAGAGGGCACGTAGTTCAGTGTTTTCTACCTCTGGTGGGACTGAATCCGCATAGGCGTCTGGTTGCGTCACGTCATCCTCTGTATGTGTGGTACTGCGAGAATCTTGAAGTTGTTGAACTTTCTGGACTAAGTCGGAGATGCTGTCCTGAAGCTGGGAAATTTGAAGTTGCAGTAGTGTTTTGCCTTGTACGTTGACTTTAGGGATCTTTTTTGGACTTGAGTCTTTGATCTCTGGAGAGGCTTCACGCGAGTGTTGCGACATATCGGAGATCCCTGTGAGAAAAGCGCGAACTTGCACTCTAGTTTGTACCATTCCTGGAAGAAGATTCGGACTGCTCCCTGAGGTTGCTCATGTTGGAGGGGGCAGGCGAGGCAGGATGGAACCACCCGTGGAAGTCTGGTAAAGGAGGTCTTGTTTGAGGTAACACTGGTGATGCCGAAAGTGGTGTTACCGCTCGTGAGAGGACAGGAGTAGGTTGCAGAGTCCACGGATCTGAGAAGGGATAAGGAGCTGTTGTCGGAAGTGGAGGATTTCCAGGAGAAGGAGTGCCTTCGGAGTGTAAATACTGTCTTGGGGAAGGTACAACCTGTATAGGAGGATATCTGGGAGTTGAAGGAGGTGGAGAGTACCCTGGAGATGCTGAAGGTGGGGGGTAAAATTCTCTCCAAACATGGACAGCAAACTCTTGAGGAATATCGGGTTCTGGGTATCTTCGTGTCTCATGGAACACAACCTGGACTGTGCTGAGGAAGTAATGTAACTGAGGTGCCTCATGCAGAAGATATAGGATGTGGTCCAAATCACTTGGAGGGCACGTGACACAGAAGACCCACGATGCAAAAGCTCCGAAATGGGCTGGTTGTGCAATCTAAATACGATATTGTGTGGTAGATGATGCCTGAGGTGTCCTTGAAAGGCCAGGTGAATTACCAAGGGTTTCCATGCTTTAAGGGAGCGTCTTTCATTTGATGTAATTGGATAATGACAAGAGAATCCTTAGAAGTAGAAAGGAAAGACTCCATTTGGCAATGATTTAATCTGCCAAATTGTTGCGTAGAAGAGGCCTGCAGATTTCTGTCCAGAGGTCCATGTTGCAATGGGTGGCGAGGAGCAGAACTGGGCCTGGCATTTAACAGGCTGTCTTCATCGCGATAGGAGGCTGAAACTGCTGCTGATTTGGCAGGAAAAAGGTAGCGAACCAAGGAGAGCAGGCTATCAATGGCGCAAACTGGTTGCAGGCTGATTTGCAACAGAATGGCTGGCTGGCGCTGTGCTCACGCTGCAGGCTGGCAAGGAACAGGGCTGAAAAACCAGCGGGGCTGCAAATGGCAAGGTGGCTGGCAGCAAAATGGCGAGGGCTGGCAGCGAAAATGGCGAGGCAAGGCTGGCAGCGAACCGGTGCGGGCTGGCAGCGAAATGGCGAGGCAAGGCTGGCAGCGAACCGGCGAGAGGCAGGGGCTGCATATGACAAGGGGCTGGCAGCGAAATGGCGAGAGGCAGGGGCTGCATATGGCGAGGAAAGAGGGCAGATCCTGCGTGACCAGATTCCGTACGATGGAGGCGAGCCTGCGTAACAAATCTGTACGGGCGTCAAAGGGTGCGTCCCTTTTTCGTTTGTGGCTGCCTAGATTGGGTGGTTGCCCAAAAATTAAAGGGTGGGTTTATTTAACCCTAGGGTAGCTAGGGTAAACCTAAGATTTGGGGCTGGGTTTTCCATTTTAACCCCTCTAGGTACCCTTTTTATAAGTGCTTGGTGCCTAAAAGGTGTGCCTATTCGAAGGGGTGTGACCCTTGGAATAGGTGCACCTTTTCATGAAGGGGTGTGTCCCTGTTTTTAAAAGGGGTGTCCCTACATGAATAGGTGTGTCCTTTTGTCCACGATGGGGTGTGTCCCTTGGGTGAGGAGTCGAGACTCTTCATCAAAAGGTGTGTCCGATGGTGGAAAAGGTGCGTCCCTTGGTTTTGGGACAGCCCAAGCACATGAAAAGACACGATTTTTGTCGTGTCCATTCACATCAACTCGTGATGTGTGGGAGATGGAGAGGCCATAGATGACTTTAGGCAGGGTTGGTGCGAAAAATTTTTACGCTCATCCTCTCCATCTCTTCCATGCACAATGTGCACGGATATCCTTCTAGTGGAAAAGATGTATCAGATCGGCGCTAGAAGGTGGGGGGCATTTCCTACAGGCAGGAGCGAATTTTGCTCTAATACCACTGTAAGAAATCCTAGATTTACTATATTTAGAAATGTGCTAAGGAACAGAAAGGAGACTGAAATAGCAGAGAACAAGGAATAATTGTATTGCTTGAGTGTCTATAGTGTAGATGTAGTGTGTCATCCATACAATTGGGCCTCTCTTATATAGAGAGTGAAGAGTCACACATGAAAAGGTGTGTACTCCAAAGTGTATGTGCATGAAGAGGTGTGTACCCCTTGTGAAGGGTGTGACCCTTGATGAGAGGGTACATTACAATAGAAATGTCTCTTCAATAGAATGTCTCTTGTGAAGGGTTGTGCCTCATAGGAAGTGTCCCGTCGAAAGGGCATACCCTTCCACAAGTGTCCATTCATCAAACCATCCATAAGTCTAGAAATAGAGAAAGGAATACGTCACAGATCGTGACAACTAGCACATTGACTAGAGGTCTTTATAGACTTAATGCTTATGACAGATGTTTGGATGATGATGCTGCACTTGGCAGATGCACATGCCTTTCTCTTGATTCTACCATGGCAGATCCCCAGCAGGATCGCCAGTGTAAGGTGCCACCCGCTGGCCCCTTAGCCGAATCCCGAGCTAGCCCGCATGCGCCTCATATTCATGCCCAAAACCCAACATGAGCCGTCCTCCTACGTGCGGATCTCACATGCCATGCTCGTCTTCTCAAGATGATCCCCACGACAAGGTCGCCAAGCTTCCACTCTCATGAGTCGCGAAGCCCAAAGCAGCTGCAGCCTCTTGCGGTTGTGCCAGGAGCGTCTATGTTAGTAGTCTGCCATTCATGACTATCGGGGTCCAAGCCAACCATGAGGACCTCCTCAAGTAGCTCGTACTTGTCCGCATCTTTGGCCCATAACCTTCATTCATGCTCTCCTGAGCCTCCAACGTCTAGTGCGCTTGTAGCCAGCCTCTCCGCGAGTCTGTGCTCCCGAGACCCCCTTGGATTTCTTTTCAAAACTGCTTTTACCAGCAGCCTTTCAGCCCAAGCTGATGTGCTAGGATCGAAGAGCCGCTCGTGCTCTTCGCAACGGCATAGGTCTCGCCTCAAACGGAGTCCAGACGACCAAGAAACGTCCATTTCTGTGAGCAGCCCGTAGCCATGCTAGAACCTCAACAGGCACCCCAGGGGTGTGCACGGTGCGTGCTGTGCATGCCAGTCTGCCTGGCCTCACTCCCCTCCACTTCTCGTTCCGTGCTCTCAAGCCCACCCACGATCCAGTGTGTGCATGTGCAACACTCACGAGAGACCATCATGTCAAATACCAACGTTATTCATCATACGTCAAGAGGTTGGCACCGCGCCTCTGGGGGAGCACCACCTTCCATATACTAACCATGGCAGATACCCTTTTGTTGCATGAGAGGTTTGGACACCTAAATTTTGGAGCCTTGGTGAAGTTATATATAGGAGGGTATGGTTGTTGATCTTCCCAAAATGCATATGTCTACAAAGCATGTTTGTGAACCATGCTTGCTTGGTAAGATGCACCGTGCTGCGTTTCCCAATGAGGGGAGAGTTGGTGCTTCTCGCAAGCTTTATTTGGTTCATAGTGATGTTTGTGGACCCATGAGGGTTGCAGCTCTTGGGGGATTCTATTATTTTGTCACTTTTATTGATGACTTCACCAGCTACACTTGGATTTTCGCATTGAAATTTTCATGCTTTAAGCACTTTATTGCCTTGGCTGAGAATGAGAGTGGGCTGCACATTGCTCACCTTAATATAGATAGGGAGGGTGAATACATGTCAAAGGAGTTTGCTGTTTGTTTGGCTTCCCGTGGCATACATCATCGATGCATGGTGCCTTATACTCCTCAACAGAATCCCTTGGCTGAGCGGAAAAATAGATCAGTGATGGAGATGGTCAGGTGCATGTTGAAAGGCAAACATTTGCCTAACAAGTTTTGGTTGGATGCGGTCATGTGTGCAAATTACATCTTGAATAGATGTCCCACAAAAGCATTGCAGACTATCACACCTTATGAGGCTTGGAAGGGTCATAAGCCTCGCATTTCTCACATGAGGACTTTTGGATGCTTAGCTTATGCTCATGTGCCTTCACAGACACGTACTAAGTTGGATGATAAAGCTGTCAAGTGCATTTTTATTGGGTATAGCTCAGAGACCAAGGGCTATAAGCTATATCAGTCCCGCACGGGCAAGTGTTTTGTCAGTCAAGATGTTGTGTTTGATGAATCTTCCACTATGCCTTTGCTGGACTGTCAAAAACAGCCCGTTGTTGATACCCCTGACATATTTGACAGCTTGATGCCTTTGTTTCCATCCGATGCTCGGGATGATGTTCCATCTGAGGATGTACCTCCTTCATCTGTTGGTCATTTGCAGCCACATGTACATCCAGATATTCAGCCTGATATGCCTCTCATTGATCACTAAAAGACAGCAAACAAGATACTCCTCTGCTAGCCTGTACTAGAGCAGCTGTCTGGAAAGAGCATGCTAGTTTTATTGCTTATGCTTTGGTTGCTACAGCATGCAATGAAGAGCCATTATGTCATGAAGATGCCTTTCAGAATGATTGTTGGATGAAGGCCATGCAAGCTGAATTGGATTCTATCCATCAGAAAAACACTTGGGAGTTGTTTGATTTGCCTCCTGGCAAGAATGCCATTGGAACTAAGTGGGTTTATAAAATCAAATGGAAAGCTAATGGTTCAGTGTACCGTTACAAAGCCCATCTTGTTGCTAAGGGCTATGCTCAGCAGCATGGCATTGATTTTGAAGAAAATTTTTCTCCCACTTCCAGGATCACTACTATTCGCATTGTTATAGCCTTTGCTGCCCACTTTCATTGGGAGATACATCAGCTTGATATTAAGACAACTTTCCTTCGTGGGCATTTGCAGGAAGAGGTCTATGTTTCCCAACATCCTGGCTTTGAGATTGAAGGTTCTGAAAGCAAGGTATGCCGCTTGAAAAAAGCCCTCTATAGATTGAAGCAGACACCTCGGGCTTGGTATTCCAGGATTCATACTCATTTGCTCACACTTGGCTTTCAGAATAGCCCTACAGAGGCGCCCCTTACATTCGCAAGCGTGGGACAGATTTGTTGATTTTAGTCCTTTATGTAGATGACATGCTTGTGACTGGGACACATGCTCAACAAATTATAGATTTTAAACTTGATTTGCAGTAGATATTTGCTATGTCTGATCTTGGTCTTTTGCACTACTATTTGGACATCCAATTTGCTAGCAGTGAGGCGGGCATTTTGATGTCACAATCCAAGTACATTGGACAGCTTTTGCAGCGTTTTCAGTTTGAGGATTGCAAGCCAGTATCCACACCATAAGAGCCTGGTTTTCCCTAAGTTTGAGGCTTTTCGGCAAGCTTTAAACTTAGTACCTTTTGTAACTTGATCTGTTGTACTCTGTACAGTCATCGGTTGCTATATTCCTATAGGACGAACATGTGCAACCATGACATTAGATATTTAGATTTCTTGAGCCATGTCCAGGATACTTCAGCCCATACCATGGAGGGGGATTTGTAGGCCATTCTATGGGCTATCCATAGGTGCCGCTTATTCCTTGGTATGTGCCTTGTAGGCCTAGTTATAGTCAGTTAGGACTATTGGTACAGTTTGTACATGTACCCCCTAGGTCGGTTAGGACACTTAGTCCAATTAGGGCAGTTAGCCCTAGGGTTTTGTTATGTTGGCTCCCCCTTGAGCCTCCACTCTCAGTTTTGCAGCAATCTATTACAGCATCTCGTTTTTCTCCTTCTTGCTTTCATTTTTTTTGAGCTTCCATTGCTTGTCATTGCCAGAGAGAGAGAGAGAGAGAGAGAGAGAGAGAGAGATGATTGTTTTAAAGTCCGTGTGAGACTGTTCAGGGTCTATGGGACTGTTTATTACTATTAATAGATAGTGATCCTTTACATCTAGTGAAAGAAAATATTCCAGACTTGCAATGTGTTCAGTACTTGTCAATCTAGCTGGTGCGCTACTCCGAGTATTTTGTTGCAGTGTTCCAACACTTCTTTAAGAGGCTTCCTAGCTTTTTGGCTGGCTACTCCAACAAGATTTTCAGGTTGCTTCTGCTGTCCCCATAGCTTTCTCTGATGTGTGCATAGGCTCGGCATCTTAGAGGACATGATGCTCATTTTCTATCACTCATGTGGGGCAAATTTTGCAGATTCTTTCCTCTCTTGAGACCCTGGGTCTTGCTTACTTCACCCTTTCCACCTCTAGGTCATGTGAGCTGGTTCTCATTTTGCAAATTAGATGCCTTTTAAGCATTGATATGCCTTCCATTAGGTATTTTTGCATTCCATGGCTTCCCATTGGATTAATTTCTTGTTTGTAGAACTGAATTTCGCCCCCGGGTCTTGCCATAATTTCTATAGCATTTTTTGTGTCACTAACTCCCTGATTTCACATGCATTTTTTGGTATTTCAGAAGCTGTTATACCCCATAATTCCATCCATTTCATTCCCTCTCTGTGCTACCCAGTGGTTTGTGTAGCTTCTATTGCCCTATGTGGCATCCTACTGGCATCCATCTTCTCAACTTTGTTGAGGTGGGCCATATAATGTGTACCCTTCCAGACGTATCATACCTATCTCTGGAAGTGAGAGTGAGTGCACTGTTGCTGAAGCCTGGTAAGTGCGGCATACCCCTTGCTCAATTCGGCCCCGGTAACCCGTCAAAGGTGAACTACTCTCTATGGATGACTACCTTGGATGTGTTGAAGATTTTAACCTTGGTTTTACTAAGATTGACCTTCATATCATGTGGATCCAGGTGTTGCTGAAGGCCCTCAGCTGAACCAGGAGAATAAGACCACATCGTCTGCATAGAGGAGAATTTGAATCAAGAAGCCACCAGGGGATAAACCTGCCCCTCCTAATGTCTTGATGAAGGTCTCAAGCTCTTAGATGTAGAGGCCAAAATAGAGTGGATGATAATGGACAATCTTGCTTGACCTTGATAGTGCTACGGACGTCCTCTATCCACCCTGTAGCCGTCCAACCGTGCCTGAGACCCTCTCATACAATGTCATGACTGCCCAAATGATCTCTGACTATATCCCATATCTTGCAAATGTTTCTTGAGGCGGGCTTTTGGCACTGTATCAAAAGCTTTCGAGAAATCCACAAAGCAGCAACAAAGCCTCTATCTTTGTGCCCTGGCCTCTTCAATAACCCCTTAAGAGTGTGAGATGTGATCTAGAGTTTCACGGTTTGCAGGTGGAAGCCTGCCTATCCATCAGCTCTGAGTCCCTCGATTGAGGCATAAATCTTGGACATGACATGCCCAGCCATAATGGTCCTGTAATAAATGTGCATGGGATCCATTTCCTTGTGAATGGGAGTGATGTGTTTAGGGTCTGGGTGTGGGGAAAACTGGTGCAGATCGCTTCATTAAAAAGCTTTGCCAAGATCAAGGCCAAGGTATTTAGTCCATATGCAATGCATTCAATACGTAGCCCCTCATGATCTTTGGCTCGGCCATGATGTAGCTTTAGAGCTGTGTGTCTGGTGTCACGGTTGGTAAATGGTGCACAAGACGTGGGGCGGGGTAGCTCTGAGAGGTCTGGTGGCAGATGGTGGGCTATGTCATATATTGTGTGTGCATAAGAGTGCCAAAGTTTGGTATCGGTGAGAGGAGAGGGGCTCATGGCTCGAGAGAGCGTTAATGTTTCTGATCCTTAGGGTCCCATGAATAGAAATGTTAAGTATTGCTGCTTATTATAATATATTGGTAGCCTGTGTCTTGACTGAGTCTTCTTGTCATCTTCAACAAAAACAATAGACACCTTTTATGTTGTTCTGTGAATGTGAAAACTTTCTTCCATCTTCATTCTTATGAGAATCAATGCCTTGAATGGGATATGATTGCTTATTATGGCATGAGGAGTTATTAATTTGAGCATTCTGATGGGCCAGTTCTGAAGGTTGTACTCATTTTGGATACATATCTGTTGTCGGAAGCAGTCCAAGCTGTTTTTGATCTATAACGTGAAATATGGACTGGTTTTTGCAGGAGATGATGCAAGGTGGCAATGGCAGGGGATACCTCTTTCATTATTATTAGGAATTAAGGTTAAACCATTTTTATGGAAAAATTGTGGTTGCAGTTCTCAAGTTTGTTCTTGTCTGGTTCCTTTTGTTCACCTCAGATCCTTGACGCCTATTTTGGGCAAACTAGGTATGCTCTGGGTTTAACACTCGCTTGGTTATCTTGTACTAAGAAATGCAGTTATTATATTGATGTGGAAGGTTTTTGGTTGACAGGACAAATTCAATTATTATATTACTGTAGAAGGTTTTTGGTTGACAGGATAAATTTGAGTCTTCCAAGTGAATGAAAGGTGTTACTGTAATTAGAATGAGTTATCCTGTAGGGAAACGTGAGGAATTGTTTTGGAACATTGGATGAGTGAATCTTGATCTTGTTGTATCAAATGGTTTTTTATTTATCATATTCTGAATGTGTCTACGACAAAAGGTCTGGAGTTAAGGCATAAATTCAATGTTGATGTCAAATCTAGAACGCTGAAATGATAAGAAAAGAAATTTCAAGAACTGTATTGATGAGAACGATAATAGTTCTACGATCGCTTTAGTCCTGCCTCTCAGGCTAGCTGGGCTCTGGCAGGTGCAGAAGCAGTGCATATTCTACATTGGTGACATGAAGATGTTGGGCTGTGCAGCCCTGCAGCCTATGCTGGAGCTTTTTCCAAATCCTACCGTAATTATGAGAAGGGAGTTTCCAATGGGTCAGTCAATGTTCATGCTTCGAGCAAACATCGAGGTGTGTTGTATGCCACAGTTTACTGCAAGCCTTTAAAAGGGTGTGAGTGTGATTATCCCCAAGACAATGCTTATCAACGTTTAAGAATAAGATTAGTAATGGAGATCCTCAAACAGTTCTTGATTACTGAGCACCATAGTTTTGGCTTCCACTGTTTATTCTTCCCCTTGCAACATTGAACAAAATCTTTAATATAGTCTCCATGGAGAAATGGTTTTAAATTGATCCCCTATGTTGACACTGCAGGTAAGGAATTCTTTCAAATGTTTAAATCATGGGCGTAAATGGCTCATCACGCTCGATTGGCATCCAACAGACACTGTAAGTTTTTAGAAATTTTGTGTCATTTGAAGACTCGCATTGGCTGTTGTTGCAATGGTTGGGTTTAACCATAGACATTCTGCATTGCTTGCAATTCATATAAGGAACTTTTTTCCTCCTGGCTGAAAGGCCTTGGTGCAGAGCAAGCCAGAAAACGGTGGTTTCGCTGTTCGATACTCTCAGGTTTTCAGCATACCTCAACATTGCAAACTTGTGAGTCAATCCTTTCTTCAAACCAACCCCAAAACCTGCCTCCCCCTCCCCCTGCCTGTCCCACTTCTTATTGCAGACACCCCTTTTTAAGGATTTGAAAAACAGAACTTTGACATTGGCTCATGACTTGTTTTAAAAAACAGAACTTTGACATTTGCTCATGACTTGTTTGACCTGATTTGAATGGGGAGTTAGAAAATTTAACAACCTGAGGTATTTAGCTTTTGGTACATGAGCATTTTGTTTTGCCATAATGGATATTCAGTCAGGGCTTGGACTGTTTTAATATTTCAACGCACGTGCATGGTTGCCATTTTAACTTTAAGATACTCATTTCAATGATTTGCAATATACTAGAGGTGACATTACCACCGGAACATGTGCGTTTGATTTTGTGGTGCTATCAAGGCTATTTTTGAGGTCCATGTTTGACTAAATTTGGTGCTATGAAGGTGGATTTGGAGGTCCATGGTTCACCGAATCAATGGATTAATGTTGTGGAATCAGCATGCTCCCAATCTGTCTTGGATCTGGACAGAATAAGGGACTGCTATTTTGAAAGATCAGACATAGGCAGCCAACCACATGCTGCCATGTGTCAAAGGGAGCGCCAAGTGCCAATCCCTTGCCTCCTAGCCACACGTTTAAGGGATTAATAATCCCTCAAATGTTATGTGTGTCACAAGCGCACACGTCCCCTTCATTAGACCACGCTCCGTGCCAAGCGTGGGGTGAAGGCCACCACCTCCAACACCCCCTTGTGGACAAACCACTAAGTACACAACGTGGCCAAGCCTGATCAAACTGAAGGCGACCACAACCAAAAACAAAGGCTGGGCCAACCAAACCAAGGCGACCATGACCAAACACAAGGCTGGGCCAATAAACTAGCTGCCACCAAAGTCTCCAGTTCAACAAAGTCCACGAGGAGCCAGCCGCCATGGAGCTGTCAGGAACTACTGCGGCCGCCTCTACACATTGAAGTCACACATAATTCCGCCCACGGAGCACGACACCTCCGGGCAAGACACACAGTCCTGTCCAGAAACAGCCACTGCCACGTGTCGGCCACACAAGAGCCACCTTAAGCAGGCTCTGATACCGCTGCTAGCTCAAATACAAGCAGCCAACCACATGCTGCCACGTGTCAAAGGGAGCGCTGAGTGCGGGGGGCCCCAATCCCCCGCCTCCTAGCCATATGTGCCTCCCCATCTCCCAGAACTCTCAGGACGGAAATGAGGACAGTCTTCTCTATGAAGCATATATGTATCCAAGGCCACTCAGGCCTCATATTTGTATATGGGATTAATAATCCCTCAAATGTTGCATAGGTCACAAGCTCACGCCCATGGTCCACGCCTAAGTGAGGGATGAAGGCCACCACCTCCAACTTATTTGAGAAAAATCACCAAACACACATGCAAGACATGGCAGCAATCTAAATTCCGAAACAGTTCATACACATGGAGAGGAAGAAGATGAACAACTAGATGTGAATAGATGCTGCCCAATCATGCTGAAGTAGCATGTCACCACAATGCAAATATCCTAAGTCAAAGTACAGTTGACCATTTATTTGATCATAATTAAAGAGTTTTCATATGTGTTAATTATGGTCAAAGAGTTCTTTTAATGGTCAGAGAATTGACTACGGTCAAAGATACTTGACTCTGGTCAAGTAAGCTTGACTTTGGTCAGGGAGACTTGGTTTATTACCAAGAGGGTTAACAGCGGTTAACTAGAGAACCACAGAGCTGACTACGGTCAGAGAGTGTTGACTCCAGTCAACGAGACTTGGCATTGGCCAAGAGGATTAACTACGGTTAACCAAGATGTGCCAACTTCGGTTGGAGAGACTTGACTATAATTAAGGCGCCTTGACCCTTGGTCAAAGCCTCTTAATTATAATCAAGAGTGTTGACTCCGATCAACCAGAGAATAAATATATTTATTATATTTGTTATGTGTGCACATGTGTTCAGTGGGGACGCCCACCGTGACTAGAATTAGTCCACAGTGTGTTATTTGCATGCAAAGGGCTAACAATCATAGTTTTTTCCATACATTACCATACACATACGTCATACGAGTATGGAAGTATGATTGGAGTATGGTTCAGCGCTTGGGGCTGAAACATACGTGACCCTAGTTTTACCCTAAAAATTTCAGAAAAATATAGATTGATCATTGATCATTGTACACATTAAATTGACATAGAGGTATTAAACTGAAACTTGAAACTTGTATTAATTTTAAAGTCATCACTCATGAGTCATGAGTCGTGAATCGTGATTCATCATTCATGAAAGACTCCAGCCCCCAAAAGGCACGTACGGAAATCCGTACGGTTGTACGGAAAAAAGGACCGTATGCGTACGGATGCAACAGTGCTAACAATTAATGGGTCCCATGGTGGTGCGCTTTAATTAATTGTTGTAGGTACTAGGAAGAGTGATTTTCCTAAGCGCAATGGAGCCTAACAAGCATCTAGGAGGCGGTTCGCGTGACCAAGTGCTTCAAAGACTCTAGAGTTGCCCTTGGTGGCATGTAATTAGGAAAGTAATGTAAAATTTGACAAGTGGCTTGTTGCCAAGAAAGAGAGCCTAAGAGCTCATGTATATTTATTCACGTTTGGATTTTTGTATGAACAGCTTCCACGCTGAACTCATGTATCCTTCGGGGGGATCCAGCCCGACTGTTGTCCTGGGCCCTAGTGTCTTTGTTGAGAGAGGGAGAGAAATGATAGTGTCTCTGTTGTATTTTACGAGTAAGGTTACATTGGTATCCGAGCGTAAGGATCTCCCTACCTTCCACGGTGGGAGCAATCAAGGGGAAAAGAACCGCAGGCCATCGCATGGGCAGCGAAGCTATTGTGACGCAAGTAGAGATTTGGGAGTGCAAATCTGAAGTCAGGCGTCGTGAAGGTGTAGACACGCTTTCACAAGGGGCCTGTGCGTCTGATGAAGAGCTGGATGATGAAGATCTCCACGCAACGACACGCCTCTCCGTGAAGTGAATTATTCACGTGACGCTTACCTTGGCGTGCATCCCCGAGTATCTCACAACGCCAAACGATCAAAAGGACCTGCAAAGGCCTTTCAATGTTGTCTGGAGGTTCTGATAGCGTGGAGGTTTCACGAAGCCAAATGCTACGCTAAAGACCCCAAAGGAGTATTCCGACGTGTGCGCTGACGGTTGGTAAGCGTGGGGTATCGAGGGGTGAATGAAAAGAGAAGAGCTTCCGAGGCGTTTGTTGTGGAGAAGGCGCGAAAGAGCGGGTCATGCTAATGCTACTGTTCTAATTCCAGCCAATGGGCGGAAATCTTTGCTAGTCCCGTGACGCTGTGTGGAAGTGATGTTTCGTGAGGCAGATTCCTCATATGTTGAAGGTCTCGCGACGCGCGACCCCGTGTGAGAGAATCTGTCGCCTGTCTTCAGCCAAGGTCTCACACCTTAGATGACGTGGCTTTCGTGACGTGGCAAACACGTGTACTACGCTGACATGGCACGTAGCCAGGCAGCAGATGACATGGCAGGTCGGCAGATGATGTGGCGCACACACGTGTGGTGCTGATGTGGCAGGGCTGACAGGAAGCTGACATGGCACTGACACGTGGCAGACAGGTCAGCTGCTGATGTGGCAAACCAGTGGTTTAGTTAACTTTGGTTAGTTCACCCTGGTTAGAAGTTTAGTTAGTTGGTCTAACCAAACCAGATTGGTTAGACAAACCACAGTGGGTTGAATTCAGTTGGGAGCCAACCAAACCAGACCAGAACTAGTCTGGTTAGAGTAACCAGCCGGTTACTTCATCTAGTTACTGTTTAAAAAAAAAGAGAGACAGTTACAGAGACTGTTTCTGCTAGCAGTTTTCATCTATGTGAGAGAGTATTTACTGTCAGAAAAAGCAGAAAAAACAGAGAAATCAGAGATTTGCAGAAAAGAGAAAATGTATGCCTTTGTGCTCAGGAAAAGGGAGTCAGATGCATTCTGAGTTTTTTTTGCAGCAGCCAGAAAAGGGGCAATATAGTTGTTGATGCCTTGGCAACCTTGTGGGTATATGTCTTGAGTTGACAGCCCGGTACTGGCATAGATTGTGAGTGCAAGACACCTCTTGTTGAGGTAATTTTTCTCTTTGAAAAGCAAAGGTTGCGTGCATCAGTTGCATACACAGTGTGTGTGAGAAACTTGCAGATCCCATACGAGTTGTAAGAAAATGGCTCAATCACCTATCCAGAGGGATTTACAAGATAGGGATGCACATCCAAGACAGAGAAGTGTGCAACAAAATCAGCAAGAATTTGAGCAGATGGTACACACTCGTATGCAAGAGATGGAAAATCTCAGAAAGGATCCAAGAGCTCAGCATTTGTTTCAAACAGAAAATATGCCTAATGTAGCTTATGATGTGCCAATGCCAGAGGCACACTCTCGTGTACAACCAAAGAGAGAGAGATCTCATAGGGGACAGTCTCATAGCAAGAAGAGATCGAGGCATCATCACCGATCTCCCAGTTCTTCACCGTCTACCTCGAGCTCAACTTCTATATCTTCTTCTTTATTAGATAAACCATCCAGGAAAAGAAGACAACACAAGAAGTCTAGGAAGAGAAAGTCTTCCAAGGAATTCAAAGAAGGAGGTGAATATGTCAAGTCAAGTTTATGACCTATAATGGACAATATGGTCATACAGACAAAGCATTGCAGTTCATCAGGCAATTTGATGCTGCATTTGGTACAGAAAAGTTTTTAGAATCCTCCAAGTTAAGAATGGTCAGTTTGCACTTGACAGCGACAGCTAGTGCATGGTGGAGTGCACAGACCACAGATGGGTCAGCCCCAAAGAGGTGAAAGGACTTCAAGAAAGCCTTCTACCAGCAGTTTATGCCTAAACAGTTTAGAGATCATGTTCTTCAAGATTGGGACAGTTTGCATATGGATGCAGGAGATACAATGGATGTGTACAACCCATAGTTACCAGCCGAAACGGAAACGGAAGAAACGGAGTTTCCGGGCCCCGCCGAAACGGAAACGGAAGAAACGGCAATATGATACAATTTATGTATAAAATTTTATTTTTTATACATAATATAATTATCAATAGAGTGCACTTTGCAAATCATACATAATACAATTATCTATACTTGAAGCTTCAGCCTTCAAGCATCAATGCATCATTCATACTTCTTGGAGCCACTGCCTCCTTTATAACTATCTAGGAGGGAGACATGGACCCAATAAGCATCTCTCGGCATTGAGGAGGATGGAGAGGTGAGAAGGAGGATGGAGAGGTCACAAGTGAGAAAGGATGGAGAGGTAGAAGGAGGATGGAGAGCTCAGAGGTAAAAGAGGATGGAGAGGTCGAAGGAGCATGGAGGATCAGAGGTAGAAGTGAAGGAGGATGGAGAGGTTACAGGTAAGATTAAAGAGAGGATGGAGAGAAGAAGGATGGAGGGATGGAGAGCAGGCTGCCAAGCTGCAGCTTTTGCAAGATGGAGAAGATGGAGCAAGGATGAAGAGGATGGAGAGAGAAGGATGGAGGTCCGAGGAAAACGGGATGGAGAGTCCAAGAGCAAAGGATGGAGGGATGGAGAGAGCTTAGAGAAGGTGGAGAGAGCAGCAAGGATGCACAGGAGGAGTGCAATCGGCGGGAGGTGGCGAAAAATGGAGCCAGGCGGCGAAATCACGACTTTTGGGGTTTAGGGCAAAAATAGGTTTTACGAAACGGCGTTTCTTCAAGAATTGAAGAAACGCCGTTTCCGTTTCGCCGTTGCCGTTTCCGGCCACGAAACGGCCGTTTCGTGCAACTATGGTACAACCAAAAGTTTTGGGATGCTTCTTTACAGGTTGCACCTTTCAAAAAGATTTTCAAAGGAACCAAAATGAGAAAGTACAGAGCAGGTCTTAATCCAAGAATTCAGGCAGTTGTAAATGCTTTGGGGGCAAAGAACATTCAAGACCTTATGCATTCAGCTTTAGTAGCTAGTCTTGTGCCGTTACAAGATCCATCTACAGTACTATCCTTGCATGCAGGACGTGCTGAAAGAAAGAAAACTGATTTTTCAAAATAAAAAAAGAAAGAGTATCCCAAGGTTGAGAAGAAAGGGTTTCAGCCTCAGAAGCCGAGGGGTACTCACCCATTCACTCCTGAACAGATAGCAAAATTCTGCAGAGATGGGAAATTCTTTAAGTGTGGGAAAGAGGGGCATGTGGCTGCCCAGTGCCCAGAAAAGCCTTCAACTTCGAAGGGAAAAGAGGCAGAGAAGCCATGGGGACCGCAAAAGCCAATGGCAGGAGAAATTCCTGACATACTGAGTCATGTTTCAAACCCAGAAGAATGAGAATTGATGCTATCATGGGGAAAAGTTAGAGACTAGCAAGCGCTGATTTTATTTGATCCAGGGGCTACTGATAATTTCATATCAGAGAACCTAGCCTTGAGACTAGGAATGAAGATGGAGGAGTTGGGCAGGGCTTTGGATGCCGATCAGATGTTCTGTGGGAACCCCGTGCCGGTCACTCTCTTGATAGGGAAGCTCTGCCTTCATGTACAGAGTTATGTGGATCAGTAAGGCTTCTTCATTTCTCCATTGAAACATTATGATGTAGTCTTGGGTATGCCTTGGTTCCATCGCAAGGCAGTGAAGTTGACCCTTCTTGAAAGAGTGCTGGAGTTTGTACATAGGGGCAAAGTACATCGTGTGGTTGCTAGGAATAGAGGGGAAACTATTCCCATTGTATCAAATAGTTCTGTTGGAAAAGAAATAAAGTCTGCAATTTCAGCTTACATGATTTTTGTAAAAGAGAGAGATGATGCTGAAATAAGTGAGGCAGATCAGAATAAATTTCAGTTCCTTGAAAATTTTAAAGATTGCTTTTCTGACGCTTTGCCAGGGGAGCTACCCCCTGAGAGACCTGAGGATCATGGCATAGAACTCATTCCTGGCAGCAAGCCACCCAATAGAGTTAGTGCAACTCAACAAGAAGAGATTATGACTCACGTGCAGGACTTGTCCAAGGGGTTGATTCAGCCCAGTTCTCCTCCTTTTTGTTCTCCTATACTGTTAGTACAGAAGAAAGATGGCTCATTCCGTATGTGCGTCGATTACCGCACATTGAACAAAATGACCATCAAGAATGGATTCCCTATTCCGCGCATTGATGATGTGCTGGACCAGTTAAATGGAGCTTCAGTTTTCAGCAGGATAGACTTAAAGAGTGGCTTTCACCAAGTGAGGATACAGCCTCAGGATGTGCACAAGACAGTGTTTCACGCTACTTTTGGGTTGTATGAATATCTAGTGATGCCTTTTGGATTGACAAATGCCCCAGCTACTTTCAATAGGATGATGGATCGTATCTTCCGACCCTACAGACAGTTCACTGGTACCTTCTTCGATGACATAATTGTTTTTTCTAAGTCCGAAGAAGAGCACAAGGAACATCTTGCTATAGTGTTTCAAGAGTTGAGAAATCATCAGCTCTATGCAAACAGCAAAAAAAGTGAATTCTTCCTGGAAGAAATCCATTACTTGGGGCATAAAGTATCCAAAGATGGGATACGGATGGATCCGGCAAAGATTCGTGCCATTCACGAATGGCCAGAGCTGAAAACTGTGCATGAAGTTCGAAGTTTCCTAGGCCTGTGTTCTTACTACAGAAGATTTATCAGGCATTTTGCGGATATAGCCGCTCCGCTCCGCTCCACGATCTTACTAAGAAAAATGTAGCTTTCAGATGGGGAATTTCTCAAAAGACAGCCTTCATCACACTCAAAGAGAAGCTGACCACAGAGCCAATCTTAATAGTTCCAGATTTGTATCAGCCATTTGATGTGGATTGTGTTGCTTGTGGGGAATGTGTTGGGGCTGCATTGCATCAGAATGGTCATGTAGTGGCCTATGAGAGCAGGAGACTCCGAGATGCAGAGAGATATCTGGGAATCTATGAGAAAGAGTTATTGGCTGTAATCCATGCCATCCATACATGGAAGCATTATCTTTTGGGTGAAGATAGCTTTCCGAACAGCGCGAGCTCATTACGAGTTCGTTGTCATGCCCTTTGGTATGAAGAATGCACCACCAACATTCAACAAGATGCTGTGATGGGTATTTGCAGAGTATATTGGGAAGTTCATGTTCATCTTTCTCGATGATATCCTTATCTTTTTCGCTATAGCCAAGCAGCATATTAAGGATGTGCGATGTGCCCTACAGTTATTACGTGATAACTAGCTATACCTCAACGCAAAGAAAAGTGAATTCGGCTTGTTGGAAATTCAGTATTTGGGCTACATCATTAGTGCTAAAGGGATTCGATTGGACCTAGAGAAGATTCAAGCTATCACAAGTTGGGTTGTCCCCACGACGGCTCAGGAAATCCGATCCTTTGTGGGTTTGTGTCAAGCATACAGCTCACACATGGATGGTTTCTCGACACCTGCAACCCCTCTTACAGACTTACTCAAGCGGGTAAAGACACATAAAAAAAAAGTTCAAGTCATAGGCAAAGCTTTGCAAGCCTTCCATGACTTGCAACGATTAGCCACGACAACACTAGTTATGAAGATTGCCTCCTGGGATGATTCATTTCTGGTAATCACAGACGCTAGTAATGTCGCCATCGGGGCAATTTTACAGCAAGAAGATAGGTCCATGGCAGATTACATCAGAAAGCTTAATGATACCGAAAAAAACTATTCAGTTTATGATAGAGAGCTCCTAGATGTCATCCAAGCATTAAAACATTGGAAGCCTTTTCTATACGGACGGAATTTCACAGTTAAGACAGATCACCAAGTCCCTTAAGTGGCTTCAGACAATGCCTAGTGCGCAATGGAGTGATCAGCAACAAAAGTGGAGCCATATATTCCAGCAGTTTGAGAGAATGATGGAGTACGTTCCCGGCAAAAACAACCCGGTTGCCGACGCTCTCAGTCGGAAAGGTTTCATCCAGACCATTGAACATGCCATTGTGCTTGAAATCGAAGGAAAGGATCTGGATAGCATGAAGGCACAGTACGCGGAGTCAGCAGAGTTTGGCACGCAGTTTGAGTTAGTCCCACGACACGTGCTCCAGGCCATTACTCATTAGAGGACGGTTGGCTTTTCTATAAGAAAAGATTATGTGTACTCAAAGACAAACGGCAGTTGCTTCTTCATGATGCGTATGACGCCCTTATCGGTGGTCACAAAGGTATCAACGGGACTTTGGAGAAGTTAGAGCGCTATTTCTATTGGCCAAAGATGCGGAAGGACGTATACGGCTATGTTCAGAATTGTCAGATATGCCAAAAGATCAAGGCTTCCCACAAGAAAGCGGCAGGCTTACTTTTGCCATGGCCAATTCTTGACGGTCCTTTTGAGGACATAGGTATGGATTTCATGGAGCCACCTCTAGCATCCGCAGGTAAGCGTAATACTCAATGTCTTACTATTGTTTGTCACTTTAGTAAATATTGTATGCTTATTTCTTGCAAATAAACAGCCAGCGCTGAAGATGTAGCTCGTTTGTTTATGAAGTATTGGTATCCCATTAGAGGGTTGCCAAAGACCATCACATCCGACAGGGACTCTAAGTTTACGTCTCACTTTTGGCGAGCCTTGTTTTATAATTTTGGTACTAAGCTACAGATGTCCAACGCTTTCCATCCGCAATCGAATGGCGAGACAGAAAAGTATAATGGTATGGCGTTTGATATTTTAAAAGCATACTGTCATGATGCTCAGGGAAAGTGGGAGCAGTTTCTTCCACTTGTGCAGGCCATTCTGAACGATACCTATTCTTCGAGTATTAGTTGCACACCTTATGAAATGGCGTTTGGATGGCGGTTTATATCACTCCTCACCCAGATGGTGTCTCCATCTCTTGAAGCCAACAAAACCACCGAATCAATGGGAGAGATTACAGAGTCCAGACGAGATGTCAAGTATAAAGAGGGGCAATGGGTGTATTTACGCATTATCAAGCAAAGATTGAAGCAGGTGGGCAAGCGATGCCCTAAACTGTCCTTCAAGAGCTTCGGACCATTCCCTATTATTCAGAAGATCAACGATGTCTCAATGAAGTTACGCCTTCCAGACAGTTGGACTATGCACAATGTATTTCATGTAGCTTGGTTGAAGCCATATTTTGGACCTCCTCTTTCAGAGATTTCTGACGAGTAACAACCTGAAGTTCTTGATGAAGCCGAAGTTTTGCAGCCAGAACAGATCCTTCTTCATAAACTCAAGCATGGGTCAGAACATAGGATCCGAGAGTTTTACACCAAGTTCGGTGATCAAGGTACCCATGAAGCAGTGTGGTTGGATTTTTTCCAGGAGTTTCCCCAGATATTAGCGGACTACTTGGAAGCAATAAACCTACCGCCAAGTTAAGAAGGAGGGAATGTCACATGCACCCTTGCACTTGGGTGCAAAAAGTGACATTGGCTACATCGAAAAGTGCGTAATAGTTCCCTAATAGGAGATTTTGTCGTATGCTGTGACCCCTTTGTGAGCCCGTGTCCAGGGACAGTTAGGCACAAGCTACGTAAGTCAATCTCTCAGTCTTAGGTCAAGTCGGAAGATCAGTCCTTGTTCACTAGTACCCACTGGAGAACCGTAGGGTAGTGTATTTGTCTTAGGTTTAGGGATAGCAGCCTAGGATAGGAGCCCTTCTGGGCCCCCTCAGGGCTGGAACAAGTGAAGAGAATGGCAGGGGAAGGGCTGCCTTTATAGGCTACCTTGCACCCCTCCCTAGGGCTTCCATTTATGGGGCCTAGGGCTGCCTTTATGGGGCCAAGGGACCACCAACCAGCCCCAAAAGCCCTATAAATAGGGGGCCTCCAGGCCCTCTTTCCTCATTCAGTTCTGCCAGTACTTCAGCCTCCTACAGCTCCTCCTCAGCTCCCTCTGAACAGCCTGACACTCACCCCCAATGGCCCTTTGACCAGCCTCAGCCCTTAGCATCAGTTCAGCCCTTTGGTAAGGTGTTCACACAGCGCATCAGACGGGGAGTTGGGACAGCGAACAGAGTAAGGTTTGGGGTCTGTTTCAGCAGCTCTTTTCAGTTATCTCTTACAGTTTTACACAACTCATTCTCAGCTCTTTATTTCAGTCATCTCTCAGCTCTCTTATAGGATCTATCACTCCTAGCTTTCACTCTCTCACTCACGCAGTAACCCTGCATTCCGGTGGACAGCACAAGCCTCTCCCTTCACTTGCAGAAGCGTCCTACATCGTTAGTGTGGACAACATCAAGGTCTCGGTATTGGTCGGCGTTGCCTCTCAGGTCTTTGGGTGTGCTCTACGTGTGCAAAGTCAAGTCGGAAGATCAGTCCTTGTTCACTAGTACCCACTGGAGAACCGTAGGGTAGTGTTTCCGTCTTAGGTTTAGGGATAGGTTTAGGTCCAGCCTAGGATAGGAGCCTTTCTGGGCCCCCTCAGGGCTGGAACAATTGAAGAGAACGGCAGGGGAAGGGCTGGCTTTATAGGCTACCTTGCACCCCTCCCTAGGGCTGCCATTTATGGGGCCTAGGGCTGCCTTTATGGGGCCAAGGGACCAGCCCCAAAAGCCCTATAAATAGGGGCCTTCAGGCCCTCTTTCCTCATTCAGTTTTGCCAGCACTTCAGCCTCCTACAGCTCCTCCTCAGCTCCCTCTGAACAGCTTGACACTCACCCCCAATGGCCCTCTGACTAGCCTCATCCTTTGGCATCAGTTCAGCCCTCTGGAAAGGTGTTCATGCAGCGCATCAGACGGGGAGTCGGGATAGTGAAGAGAGTAAGGTTTGGGGTCTGTTTCAGCAGCTCTTTTTAGTTATCTCTTACAGTTTTACACAGCTCATTCTCAGCTCTTTATTTCAGTCATCTCTCAGCTCTTTTATAGGATCTATCACTCCTAGCTTTCACGTTGTCACTCACGCAGTAACCCTGCATTCCAGTGGACAGCACAAGCCTCTCCCTTGACTTGCAGAAGCGTCCTACATCATTAGTGCGGACAGCATCAAGGTCTCGGTATTGGTCGGTGTTGCCTCTCAGGTCTTTGGGTCTGCTCTACGTGTGCACAATGAGCTCTTCAGAAGCGCGTTCCGTGCTCTCTCGAAGACTGTTCTTTGTATTTTTCAGTTCTACAAGTATAAAGCAAATTCTCCCCGGATTGGGGGAGGGGGCCCTCAATGGGTACAGGGACCCAATCGGTTGTCGACCCTCATCTCCTTTCTCTATGGTGTACATCGCTAATTCCTCACTAAAGGTTTAAAGGTCTTGTTGTGAATTATACGATCAGATTACCGTTGCATGTTACATTGCTTGTCTGGTTCATCTTTTGGAGGTGTTGAGTAGCTTGCCTTGGGTCTGTCTCATCATGGTTCTACTTTTGTTGCTCGTTGCAGTCTGCCCATCCATGGTTGTTCTTTTGCTTTTGTGTATGATGTAGGAGTCGCCATTAAAGATTTCGAAAGGCCGGCCGTATGCTCTCTTTGAGTTTCCTATGCATAGATGCGTAAATACAGCTTTCAAACAAAAACGTGGATAGCTGTAGCCCTTCTTCCTAGAGTACTAATTTGCATTCATTTTGGCATTGCAGCTCATGTAAAACCGCCACCATATCGGCCTTCAGAAGATGTGGTATATTGGTGTTGAATACCGCAAGGACATGGTCGCTATCTATCTTTGCCCTCTTCAGCTCCTGCACGGCTCACAAAGCTTCATTGGAGAGAATTATACCCTTTCAGAGAGGACCCCTAGGCTTGCTCAGGTTTTGGGAGCTACAGACAATTCACATGGGAAGCCTAGAAGATGGAAGGCTTCTTAGATGTCAAAATATTGCAAACTTGGGGAGCTCATTTGTGAGAGGTCAGTGGAAACCATTGACCAGTCAAAGAAAACAACAACCGTAAAGATTGAAAAAACACTTTCTTTGTAGCAATCATGTGCTTTCTTTCAAGCACTCTCCATCCTTTGTAGCAGCAATCTTCCCTATGTGCCAAATTTTCACTATACACAAAATTCAATCTATTCCAACTTGTTCTATTGCAATATAAGAGATGGGATTCTTATATAGAGTGGTCAACCCATGTGGGATCCTCTGTTCCACACTTCTCCAAGTGGATGTCCTTGCTCCACATCTTCACACCATGTAGTCCACATCCTTGGGTGGCTACTTTGATTCTTTCTACACCATACCTTAGCCTCTAATTTATGTGCACATGGCACCATATCTCAACAAACTTTTTGTTGGATGTTTTGTCTTGGAGCGTGTCATCTCTATGACCCAAATCTCCTTGTGGATGGACTGTAGTGTCAACAATGCTGACTTTTTGCATCAATCTTTGCCTAGCATTCATATGGAACATGCATATAGCTTTTAGAGCCAAAACCTTTAAATGCTTGACAGAGGATGTTTAGGCTTGATGTGGAATCTTTTTGTCTTTTATCGAACTCCAATTAAGTAGGTACAATGTACTATGAGCTGCTTCAGCCTAGAACTGAATGTGAAGTCCTTAATCTTTTAGCATTGATCTTATCCTGCCCATTATGGGGATGTTCTTCCAATTTGCTACCCCATTTTGTGGAGAAGTGAGAGCTTTTGTTAACGGACATTGGATTGGCTGAGGGGAAGGGTGACCCCTATAAATTCTAGATTGTTGAGCCCTAGCATTCTTGACTCTGTAATTGAAGAAGGATAGGATCCTCAAGGGGATTCTGCATCAATCCATCTCTTTTGGATCCCATGGTAAATGTTGACGGGGGTAGCCACCTATGCCCCCAACCAATGGGCACGTGTCCCTCTCTTTGCTTGGGCATTCCCTTGGAATGATTTTAGAAGGATGGCTTGGTCAATCCATAAAGTGTGCCTATGAGTGCTTATAAAATCCTGAGCAATAGTGTAACGCTCCGGCAAGGGCAACTCCCTCAAACTCTCTAAGCGCCAACTAAGAAGTTGGACCTCTCTCCCATCTAGACCATTGCATGTAGCTTGAAAAGCCCAGTGGATTCCCTAAATTATCAACATAATGGGCTGCTTGTCTATCACATTGAGAGTTTGTGGGGAGTCTCAAGTTGGGAACTTTCTGATTGGCATTAGGCTTTGACGACTCCTCCTTTCTTGGGACTTACAATGAATTTGGCATCCCTTTTTATAGACAAGAAGAACATCAGATAATACCTTGGTTTCACATGTGCATGCGATGAATGGTAAATTGCCTATGCCCTCCACTGGGCACTTGGACTTGTCCCCCATCATGATGGATGATCGCGATCCACGGGTCTAAGATAGCTTCACCACTCTCTTTTGTTGTATTGTTTGACATATACACTGCTGTATTCCATTATTATATTATTCTTTCTTTAACTGCTGGATGAGCGGCAATCTATTGAAACAGGCCTGAAATCATCACTTATGATAAGTTTGGAACGTCTGACTGCCAAATTGTGTAGTCAGTTTGTTAGAAGTCTGTAAGCTTTATGTGATGCTAGTTTGAGGCCTGGCATAAGTTCTGTGAAAGGAGTATCTGTCAACCGCAATTATGATATGCTCAAAAGAAACAAAGTAAATTCTGTAATATGAAAAAGGAATCCTACAACTGGGGCTTGAAAAAAAATGCAAGCTTGGAGGGTTAAGAGGAAACTTTTCTTGGAAATGAGCATGGTATATTGTCTACAACAGCGTATACACTCAATATTGGTTATTCTTGGATTCCAAAGAAACAGTCATACTGATGCTGTCTTATTATATGGTCCAACTGTATAAACTTGCCCCTTGGATGAGTCAATTTGGGTCATCAGCAGGTAATGGTCTCAAGGCAACTCCACTTTACGATGATGTTGAAATATGATACTTCCTATATGGCAAGATGATCAGCTACTTGAAATGTTCACCAAGAGCTTGACAAATACAAGCATAGAGTGCCTGCTTGCTCACATTAAGTAGACATGTCCATATATATATAACCTGCACCTACTTCTGGGCAATTTCTTAGCAGGCACTCTCAGCTGTGCAACATGGGAACCATGGGTTCAAGTCTTGGGAGCAATTTTGTGTTTACATAGGTGCTTCACCTACTCATCAGATTGTGATCTGATAATTTGTATCACAAGGGAGTAAAACTGTTAGTCTCGATTGTTATGTCTGGGACTCAGCATTAAATTGTGATCTGATAGTTTGTATCAGAAGGGACTAAACTGTGTTAGTCTCTATTATTGCGTCTGAGACTAGACCACATTTGTGTTTTTATTGTTGTGTCTGGGACTAGACCACATTTGTGTTTTTATAATACTACTATAATTTTTTTCAAAAATGCAGGTGGCTTCGGCTGTCACAGAATTTTCATCTGCGCATTCCGATTCTCGATTCCTGGGGAGTCGTCCAAGGCAGCTGAAGCTTCGTTCAGTGAAATTATCGGGGACTTTTGGTATTAGGGTCAGTGATGCTCCTGGTCCTCTGTTTTCTTCTTATCTGCAGGTATCTGCAGGTTTCTGGATGTCAAATCTGTGAATTTCTTTTCACAGATAGCTACTTGCAGTATTTTCTAATGGTGTTGTAATGGCAGTGTAGGCTTCCAGAGACACTCCTTTGCCGACATCCTCATATTTGAAGGCCTCAAAAGATGTCGGAAGACAAGATACAATAACGGTTGTTCCAGGTCACTGGATTGATCCTGGATGCGAACAGGGAGCTCCTGGGGAGAGGGACTTCAATCTCGAAGTAAATATTTTTCTTAAAGTTGTGTATGTCCTGCACTTCAGAAATGCTTTGACCCCTCGTGAACTTTGAACTCATTCCCGGAACAGGTTGCAAACATTGTAGAGAGACAACTGAATGCGAATGGTTGGGAGGTACTACGGCCTGATCGTGATGCTCCATACTTATCATGGGAGGAGTATTTGAACTGGGTTTCAAAGCAGGTACACTGACGATTTGTGAAACTTCAAGAACTGGAGTTACTGATTTCTGAAGGAGTTATACGTTTTGGTATTTTCACATGTTACCAGTACAGAATTATATGTTATTGCTTTGATCGCAGACACTCAAAGGCATTCCTGTCTTGGAGATCCATGGTCAGGTTAGGGCCCAGCCACTGCCAGCAGTTAGTTTTTTTGTAGAAAATATTTGTAAGGGCTCAAGCTGGCATACAGCAAGTCAAACCTGTTATTGAGAGTGAAAGTCTTAATAGATGGTCAATTTTGCAAGGATAGGGCTCTACTGCAGACTATAGGGGATTTGTTCTTGGAGTCATCGGGGACACCGAAGCGCCTCTCAGCAAGGTTAGGCATGGAGAGAATCCAAATTCAACAATCCTTCAAAGTTCTAGCTCAGTCACAATATCAACTGGCATTTGATTGCTGTGTCTGTCTTGCAGGAACTAGCAGGGGATTTTGGAATTTTCAAAATGGATTGGAGAGAACTTGGTGTGTCTCGCCGTGGAGGAGTGATTGTCGAGAGTTTCAATGCTGATGAGGTAACGAAACAGCTAGTGTTGTAGTCTTCCAGGAATGTGTGTGATGGTGTTAAATGTATCTTTGTGCTTTGGTTAGTCAAGGGTGGGGTAAATTGTCTAACAAAGGGGGAGGATTTTTTTTCTTGTGTCTAGTATGAAGGAGGCTCAGCTTGCTAAACTCCTATGCATTTAAGATACTTGGAAAGCACAACACGATGGTCTCTGCCAGTGCCTTCAATGCTACTGAGTGAATTTATATAGATTGCAAGTGATACCTTTCTCTGAAGTGCTGGTCTTTCACTTGAGAGTCGACATTTCAGCTATGTACAAGTTGGATGAGTTAGCTCAGCATTAAGTAGTGTGCAAACATGTATATTATAATGTATGTATGTACTAAACCCATAAGATGAAAAAGGTTAAATCGTGGAAGATATGGGTATGAACTTTCTAATGTATACCTACTGCAGGCACATCCAATTAAGCACCCAAGAGTCGTTCTAATCTCTGAAAAGCTTGTCCTCGGCAAACTCAAGGTGGTTGAAATCTCCTCCAACAACCTGATTCTATGTCTGGCAAGCAACCTGTGAGCTATCACCATAAGGATTTACATTCAAGATTGCAATCCAACTCGCAAGCTAGACTTACGGCCTCCAATGAGATCTCTTTGATAAAATATTGACGTTCTAGAGACTTCTGATCGAGATGGAAACACGTCGAGAGACTCCTGAGAGCAAGACTTCCATGGGCTCAGGTATGAGAGAAAAAAAGAGCATGCACAGCATCAGGCTGCCATATATATAGATATTCTTCACCACACGCTTCACGGCCTCCACATTCAAGATGCAAAACCGCCTCAAGTGATTGGTCAGCCACTTTCCATGTCCAATGAATGCCATCCATGCTGCCACATTACTTTGTGTGAAGGAGTCGCGTATATCACATGTGCAACCCCCGCTTTAACCTTAAAAGTATAAACCATGCAGGCCAAGGCCTCTTGTGGCCTTGGCCCCCATGAGGATTTTGCCAACATTCCCTCCTAAATCTGAATTGGGGCAAATCAAAAGATAACCTGACATATGAGCTTAGATGCAATACTGGCATCTGATTGGCTGCCCCAGAGTAAGATGGTGAGTGAATGTCTCTGTGACATGTGGCAAGGCCACATGAGATAGCCAATGAACAGTGCCATGTGGCAACCATCCCTGATGGATGTATATGGGGGCTTGCCACATCATGTGGCCCCTTAAAATTCTCTAACCCTTTTCCATGGCATAACGTCATGGGTGTCCTATTCCAGGATCTAAGGTCACCTACCACCCGTTTTGACCTTTTATTAGTCCTATCGGAAAATTACCCCAAGGGTAATTTAGTGAACTGAGTCCATAGTTCATCACTTTTTCCAACTCACACACCTCTCATCCCCAAACCCCTTTTGCTTGAGGGAGAAGGTTTGTCAGGTGGTGTGCCAGGGCTCGCATGTGCATGTTAAATCGCCCCATGACACATGCAATTTTCTCTCACAACAAAATCTCCAGAAACAATAAGCATTGAGGTTTGTGATACTTTGATGTACAAAGATAGTACTGACCTATTGTAGAGCCAGTTAGCAATATTACTAAGGGTTGTGTATCATGGATTGGGCCTTGATATAGCTTTGTTTCTGAAAGCAGGTGCTGCAGATGGCTCCCTGGCACCGCATTTGGGCAGTGAAGCACATTGCCAACCGAATAGTAGGCTGTATTGAATCAGCCTCCTTGAAAAATCGAGCTGCTCGTGGGATGCTTGTTGATTTTGAATCAGAAGATGATCCTATCAAACTGTGTGGGATTTCTTAAAGATAATAACATCGATAGGTATTCTTTTATGTTGAGTGTACAGTGCAGTTGTTAGAGACGTTACTTGTAACATGGGTTTGAGCACCTTTATTTCTGTGTATATTCTGACGGTGCTATGTAAAATGTATACAACTTAAGCTTTAATTCTTTGGATCTCACAGATAGAAGGAAAATCCTATGTACAGGATGAAAGCAATGCAAGATTGAATTAGCAAAAATGTTCAAAGTGAGTCAGTGATTCTGATCTCTATTTGGTCTTAAAGGCACGGAGCTCTTTTTTGACCAGTACATGGAATTCCCTGGCTGTTTGTAGTCTTAGTGCATGCCTTGTGTCTGGATCAACAGAGCAAAGTTATTGATCAACATAGTGGAGCATTTGCTTAGTCTGAGAATAGCAATCAAAACTCTGTAGAGGTGATATTTGAATATAGGAAATAAAACCACAAAGAATAGTAATTGAAACTCTTTAGAGCTGAGCAATGTGAATATGGGAAGTAAGACAACGAAGATTAGTAATTGAAACTCTGTACAAGTGATATAGGAAATAAGAAAACAAAGAAGACAAAGAAACAGCAATTTGAAGATGAAGATGATGAGCAAGAGAAATTGAAGATAGAACTTAAAAGATATTGAAGATATAACTAAAAAAGAAAGTTCAATTTGAAGGAGATAGAGGAACAAGAGAAATTGTGAGAAGATTAAATTAAAATTATTAACCCTTGCTGCTATCACTCCCAAGGTTAGAAGGACCCATCTTTTGCATATAGGTCTTGACTACCTTTTGCTATTGTTTTCACTTTTTGGAGGCATTCTAAAGCTCATCTTTAACAAGCAAGGACATAAAGTATAAAATTGTAGAAGGTTGAATGCATAATACAAGTGCGTGACAAACAAGGACATACATAAGACTATTGGTGCAACCGTCGTCACATCGCTCCCAAGGTGATAATTGGGCATCTTTGTCATACGGCTCCTTGTTATCTTTGCTACTGTACACTTTTTGGGGTCATTCTAAAACTCATCCTTTTGCCAATTCATGTGCATGTCGCCTTTGCAACTTATCTTTTTACTGTATCTCAAAGCTCCAATCAGATGCCTTGTCACAAGTCACATGCAATCAACCGTAGCCATAGTCCAATTGCAATCAATCATAAATTTAGATGGCTTATCACAAGTCACATGCAATCAACCATGTAGCTATAGCCAAATGCATCTGAAACTCCCTATGCAGTTGATTTATGACAGTCCTTGTTGAGGGGTTGACAACACCAATGCTTCAAGATATAGACAATAGGTAGACGGGGGGATGAAACCTTGAACACCCCACCACATGAGAGTTGGCCTCACTTCTCTCATTCAAACTCTGCGCAATACACTCTATTGCCTCCACAACATTTTACCTCCTTGCCACCTTCATCTCCCAAATATCTGCACGATTAGATCCATAGTGAAGAAGATAAAGGTTGACAAATTAAAGGGTTTGGGGATCCATTGTCCTCCAACATGACATTGTCCCTTGGCAGCCATCAATTGGTTGCATCATATAGGATTGTAGGACTTCCACAAGCTCTACACTAGGGGAGCATTGCGACACAGTTTGACAGGCCATTTGGCGTACGTCGTGACTCCTTTGTGAGCCCTAGTCCAAGGACGCGAGCTACGGGGGTCCATTTCTAGTTCCCAAAGTCACAAGCCATGGTGGAGTAGTTTGGGTCACCAGGGGGAAAGCGTTGCGAGGTATCCACCTAGTAATAAGTTCAGAAGAGGGGAGTGTCACATGCACCAAGGTCAAGCCTAGGTTGGAGTGACTACTAGTTGCGTTGTGAGCCAATTGCAACTTCCTACGTAGCATATATGGCAGGTTTTGGGGTCTCCAAAGGGAAACAATAAGAATCGAAAGTGGGATAGGGGAGGTGCCTTTTATAGTCATACTCAACCCCCTCCACGTCGGTCCCTATGTCTAAGCAACTAGCCCAGCCAACCAAGCTACTAGCTATTCAATCAGTCAAGGTTGGTTGGATCAACTAGAACAGATCCTTCTAGCCCCTATATAAGAAGTATTGGCCCCTCATTTCAGCACTCAGCTCCCAGTCTCTAGCAAAGCATTTTAGCCTATGGGCAAGGTTTGGGGTCATATTTCAGCCTTATAGATCCATCTCCCACATGTTGTCGTTAGGGGAGTGGTCTCAACGTAGTTTTGTATGCTGATTTGGCAATCATATACAATAGTAGTATAAGTACTATAGTTAGGAAGATCTCTTGTGTCTCTCATGCTTGAGTTCCCGTTGTATGTTCATCTATTTTTCGCACAGCTAGTCCCCCCCATGTTACATTGGTATTAGAGTAGCATGGTTCCTTCTGAATTTGAAATAGCTTTGAGGGAGTCCACGTATCAAAGCTCAGTAATGGTGGCTTAGTTAGCACACGAGGGAGCATGTTTGGGATTTTATCTAATTTTGTATTTTGTGCCTACCCTGGACTTGTGGTACCACATATCTCCCTTCCTTCCTTCATCATGTATCGTGCTTACTCATGTCTTCACTTGTATGCATTTATACCTTGTGGAGTAGTATTAGGGGGAAATTTATGCCTCTCGCAGCCATTGTTGCAGAAGTTGATGGGTCTACCAGTCTTTTATCTGGACCTGTCCAGTAAAGCAGCTCTTAAGCAAGCATTCGAGGCACAGGATCATCTCCTTGAGCAGAATCGTCCCTTTTCTAAGTAGCCTAGCAGGAAAAGAAGACAAAGGAGGATGCAATGACATTGGACCGTTTTCGGCTTCTGTTGGAATAGGAATGCCTTGAGGCCCGATCGCACGTCGATCCAGACATCGTGCCAACTTGGTAGCATACAAGGTCCAGCGTAGGTGAGGCCGAGGCAAAATGCTTTTACAGCATCAATAGTTTCTCACAGCTTACTAACAGTTCCTCTCCTCATCAACAACAGCTACCAATGTAAGTCCATCATCCTCTCATCATAAGTCCATCAGCAGTTACCAGCGCAAGTCCAACATCCGCTCATGGGTCTTCAAGTCCATCATCCACTCATGGGTCTTCCACCCTAAAGCACACTATGGTGGACTATCTATATTTAGCGCCCACAGATAGCTCTTCATCAGCAAGTGGTCCTTTATCCGCTCAAGAGCCTTCCATCTCCAAGCACAGTTCAGTGGAAATTCTGCCGTAGCAGCTCAGACATTGGCTTCCCTTGGGTCTACCAATCCACGGGACCATTCAATTTCCATAGTAGCTACATGCAGTTCCTCAGGTCTTCCACCCATGGGGGTAGTGCATCCATTTCCAAAGCTAGCCCTTAGGAGTCTTCCATCCTTGGGGCCAGCTCATAGTCAGCACGCTCATATGATGAGACTCTTGGGTCTACCACCCATGGGAATCATCCAGCTAAAGCAACTTATTCTCTTGGGGTTCCTACTCGAGGGGATCATTCAACCAGTATAGTTAAGTCAGGTGGGTTTTTCACTCTCTTGCAGCTTCATCATATCCATTTAGTTCTTATGGGTCTTCCATGCAGGGAGCTCAGTCAGCTGGATCAAGTTTATTAACAGTTTTCACAGTTATCAGTGATGGCTTTTCCATCCTTAAAGACATCTCAGCCACATCAGTAGTTGCAGTAGATGAGCCTCTTGGGTCCACACCCAAAGAGGTTGTCTAGTTCCCATAACTAGTTCTCTTAGGGTTTCCACCCAAGGGGACATGCCAGATGCAGCAGATAAGTATTGTCTCTATGCCAACATGGACTTAGGTAGCATAGAATGTGTGTGTAGGGTAGCGGCAAAGCTCCACTTGACATGCAAAAGGCTAGAAATAATCTCTCTTAAGAATCCTCAACATGCATCTCCAACATGCAACTCCTACATGCATGTCCTACATGCAAATTCTACATACGATTCCTACATGTAGTTTGTACATGCAACTCCTACATGTAACATGCAATTCCTACATGCAACATGCAACTCCTACATGCAACTTGCAACTCCTACATGCAACTTCTAGACGTAAGTTCTACATATAGAGAGAAAATGTCTTACAATTCCTACATGTAGAGAGAGAAGCTCTCCAACTTGTATAAATATCCCATAATGGGATGAAGCCCACACTCCTTGGGACATTGTGTTGAGTTCTACTTTGGTATTCCAAGCAATTGTCTCCAAGTGTCCATGCTTCCTTGCACTCCATGTCCAAAAGCATGTCCTAACCTTGCAACTCCTCCTCCCCTCTCCTCTAACCTTGCAACCCCTCCTCTCCCTCTACTCCCCCCAACTCCTCCTTCGCCCAACTCCTCCTCCCTTCTCCTCTCGCCTCCTCCTCCCTTCTCCTCCCTCTCCTCCTCCCTTCTCCACCCTCTCCTTCTCTCCTCCCTCCTCCTCCTCCCTTCTCCACCCTCTCCTCCTCCCTTCTCCACCCTCTCCTTCTCCACCCTCTCCTCCTCCCTTCTCCACCCTCTCCTCCTCCCCCCTGCTCTTACACCTTCTTTCTCTCGCACTCCTATGCTCCCCCTAAACCCTTAGTCCCTCAACCCTTAACCTCCATGATCTACGAGGGAGTCTGGAGACGAGTTCTCCGCCATGTACTCTACCTTGAACCTTGGACCTCCTTCTGAACCCTGAACCTCTTCTAAAGCCTGGAACCTCCTTCTAAACCTTGGAACCTCCTTCTGAACCCTGAGCCTCCCTCTAACCCTTAAACTACTCCTAAACCCTTCAACCCCCAATGAAGGCGAAATCCTTCGTTACCCAAAACATGATAATGCACGTTCCTTTCACACATGCATGCACTAGTCTTCTTACCACACTTAAGCCTACGTCTCTCATCGGAATACGATCCAAGGTACTAAGCTACACTTATACTACAAACGACGACTTCAATATATCTGTAGGTGACAAAAAGCCTTGGAACCTTGCATGTTGAGAAGACCCTACTCTTCCTACGGCAGCCATGGGAAAGAGCCAACATTTGGTGCCGTTACCAGGGAGACTAGCATCTCAAGTAACGAGCAAACATATGCAAGTATGTGTAAAAAACAAACTACCACAAACTTTCACGAACATAGCACCCAAGGGCGAGGTGAGTAAATATTTTTCCCAACTCTAGCAAAAAATATCAACCCCAAGCATCAACCTTAGGTTACTACCTTAAGAAAATTTCTTTATTTCTTGAAAAGAAGCCACTTAAAGAACAAATTAGGCTATCTAATGGAAACCAATATGTAAAGCTTGCAATTTCAAACATTTCACCTTTTTACAGAAAAGCGATCCGAGCTAACCATGAAAAGTTATGGTCCGGGAAGAGTTTAGGGTTTAACCCTAACCCTAAACCCGTTCCTATTAAAACCCACTCCACCCCTTCTTCCACATCTAGCTTCCATCCTCTTCCCCATTCCGAGCCCTACGCGAGACCCTCCTCCCTCTCCATCTCCCAATCTTCATCGGTGAGTTGTTTCGAGCTGTTCTCATAGCGATAACCTGGCCATCCACCCACTGTCCATTCGCCCTCAATAATCTTATTACATCGAGAAAGAATTGGGAGAGCATTGTAGGTGATCATCTTCCCCTCCCTTTTAATTCCTGTCAAAGTTTTATGTTCATCAAGTTTCCACCTCCACCCCCCTTTCCGTCAAAGTTTTCTGTTCGTCAAGTTTCCACCCCCCCCCCGCCCCCCTCTTTCCACCTCCACCCCTCTTTCCCCTCCACCTCCTCCCCCCCTTCCCCCTTCCCCCCCCCCCCTCTCCCCCTTCACACACCCCCCTCCCCCTTCTCCCCCCCCCTCCCCCTCCCCCCCTTCCCTCTCCACCCCCCTTCCCCCTCCCCCCCTCTCCACCACCACCCATCCCTCCAACCCGTGGCGATGCTTGCCTCGCCAACCGCGACGCATTGGCGACTTCTGCCATCATGGCGATGACGGCCGTAAGGATCACACAGCACCCATCAATCTGCCTTCTCCTCCCCCTCCAATGCTCCATCCACCTCCGCCTCGCCATAGCCTCCACCCCCCCTTAAAAAAATTAATATTTATTTATTTACCTAATCCTAAATGTAACCTAACCACTAACCTAGGTTAGCTTCACTAGGTTAGGTTAGTCTAACCTAGGGTGGGTTAGTTAGGTTTGGTTAGGTTAGAGTAACTATAGTATAGTTAGTAGACTAATTATAGTTAGTTTAACTAACTATAGTTACTTAGCCCCACGATTAGGTTAGACTAAGTTAGGTTAGAGTAACTGTCATTATAACTGGCAGTTTCTCTAAATAACAGTTAGAGTAACTGGCCAATTAAAGTAATTGGACAGCTAGGATAACTGGCCAGCTAGACTAACTGGGAGTTCCCTAATTCAGTTACCTCCCACTAAAGTTCATTCACACTAGGCTTAAGGCCAAAGCCCGCCCACCCCCCTCCCTCATCCCAAAAAAAGGCCACATTTTACCCCTACTTTAACCCATCGTAACTCATCCATTTGGGACTCAAAATGAACCCCGATAGAGCCAAGATTTCACACACAAAAACACCACACTATGGGAACTTTTTCCAACCCATTTCAAACCATTTTAGCATCCCTATCACTTGCTAATTTGCACCCTCGTGTGGGCCTCTTTTTGTAGTAATTTGCTCATAAATTTCCACTGTGACCTCTAATTGATGACCTGTCTGTATCGGCACATTGCCACACTAACGTGGGACAATCCTAGGCACATTATTAACATGACAGTCCCTACTTTAGTAATGAATCTCTAACCCCCCTAACACACCTACATCAACACCCGCAGTTGTGCGGAAGAGACACCCGTTCCACCTCTCGACAAATATGCATGCAACTACGCTCCGGCCAATGCCTTCGACAACCCTCTGACCCAAATTCCCCCCTAAAATTCAGCCAATCCCATTGACTCCTCCACGACGCGACATGGCAGATCGTCGTTGCCATGATGGTGACCTTGAACTCGAAGCAGATGGGAACAATTTCTTTAACCCTCGCAATAATTTTGGCTGCAACAATCAAGGCAAGTGCCCTTGGGAAAACTTGAACTTCCCAAATACAATGGTTGAGGCGATCCAGCAAGATTCCTCCAGCATTTTGATGCCGCATGCCAAGCTGGAGAAGATCAATCAAATGACACCAAGGTCGCATGGTTCCCCATGGCCTTAACTGGATGAAGCCTCAAAATGGTACCTAGACCTCCTACTGGAAGAAAGAGCCACATGGGACCTGCTACAAACTGAAGTCAAGAGGACTTTCAAATGGAGAGACTACAAGATGGTCCAGCTCTCCAACTAAGCAAGCTTGAACAAGGTCGACAAGAAGATGTACGCACGTACCTGGGCAAGATGAAATGCTTAATTGCAAAATGTGACCCATGCCCCAATGATAAGTACCTCACAGCCTGGTTCAATGCAGGCCTAAGAAATAAAATCCTCAAAGACATGAAAAAGATTAGCAGTTACAAAAAATTCAATGCTGCTCATGCGACAGCCATTGACATCGAGGATGGCATGATAGACTCTGACATGAGAAGTGATGATGGAAGAGCCAGTACGTGAGATAAGCACTCTAAAAAGGAAAAATCCAAGTCCACTACGAAAACATCTAATGAAGATCGCCTAGAGACCATGACCATGAAGTTAAGAGAAGAAATGATGCAGGCCATGGAACAAAAGCTTCACATGTCTCAGCTGCCACCTCACACTTATCCACAGCGAGAAAATGTATGGTGTCCACATTGCATGGCCAATCACAGAGCAAATTGATGCCATATCCTAAAAGCCAGGATCAATGCACAAGCCAATCCACCGCCAAGGTTGTGGTGCCACATTTGCACAGTCGGTGGGCATGACGAAAATAGTTGCATCTTCAACATGCGCAACAACTCGCCCTTACCTCAACAATACCAATCGGCACCCATCCTAGTGTACAAGAAATCGACACTTGCGCAAGCACCCCCAGCTCCAAGGCTGAATCTTGTTCTCGCAAGTCCTACAATTACTCAAGAATCTGAATCCACGACCATATCCAAGAGTGCCAAATCCAACTCCTCCGACAGTTCCAATACAACAACTTTAAGCTAAGGAAGTGGATTCACAATTTGACTATGAAGCTGAGTACCCAGTGTACTATGTGGAAGGAGAAGAAGGTTTAATATTAGTCTATGCGAATCAAGTTAGTCCCAACACATATCGAGCGTCAATCAAGTGCTACGGTGTGGAGAGAATCACGGGATTGCAAAGTGCCCTCATCCTAGTAGCCTCACGATTTTCCAACCACTCTGCAAAGATTGTGGCATTGGACATGCCTGTATGGATTGTCCCATGAAAAAGGTCCCACAACAAAATGAGGCTACACCTAATATCCCAGTCAACATTATTGCAGTGGACCATCAAAGTATAGGGCCGATAAGTATATTATCACAACTTGTGAATGTACTCCATGCCACAAAAAGCAGCCATCAAGGGCCCTAAATTTCCAATTCAATCAATAAGACCTCTTCAAAAGAAAGAACAAGTGCCTATACCTCTGCCAAGCAATGAGCAGCCAAGCTCATCCACAACAGCTCGCGAGCCTCAAATAAAAGAAGCTCCATACCCTAATGCAAAAGTGGAGAAGTCTCGATTTCAAGCACTTGAACAATGGGTGTAAAAAGAACAAGCTCAATTTGAGGGCTGAGAAGCAAGCACAAGATCCAATCCCTTGGCCCCACCAAGTATTGACACTGTACTTGAGCCTCTGTTCCAGCACAACAAGATCCACAACATAATGTACCGCCACCCCAACTTGAAGGTGCCACACTCTCTAGCATTCTAAGTTTCTTGGTGTCCATTCCCATCAGAATCCTCTTACGAAATTGTCCCAATATCTGGGAGAGTTTCAAAGGACGGATTGAACTAGTAAATCCCCCTCCCGTTATGGATGACATCGAAGATATCCCTGTACGGATGGGTGAGAGAGATGACATACACAACATCATCGTGCCTGTGATCCATAAAGCATATGATGAAGTCTAGGCCATAGTGGATGGTGGAGCATGTGTGAATGTCCTATCCAAGGAGCTCTACGATGCATGGTATCTCCCACCAATGCAAAAGGCTAATTTCAACATAAGCCTTACAAATGATTTACGTGCAAATCCCTTGGGAATAGAGAATGGAGTGTCAATAAAAGTCGTAGGAGTCCGCTTTTCTCTTCAATTCACAATCTTGGATCTCCCCAAGAAATCTTATGAATTCTTGCTTGGACGTCCTTGGTTGCGTGAAGCATTGGTCCTCCATGATTGGGGAATTGATAGATTGACAATCCAAAATCGTGACACCGCAGTAAGTGTTAATGCAGGGCCAGGAGCAATAAAACCAATTGTGCCTAAAGCGTTGGATGAAACCTCTTCAATGATGATCTCAAGAAAATCAGCCCCCTACAACAACATGCCTTAGTGGGCGATACACAAAGCAATGTCAACAATTGGATCCAAGCATTGGCAACCATTGACAACAACTGCCATACACTAGATCCCATCTTCTCACAAATTGATGCTAAGGTCATGCAGGTAAATCCTCCACTCACACATGAAGAACCAATTGATTCAGAGGTGCCATTCTTTATGGTTGACCTTGAATGGAATAGTGAACCTTAAGAAGCTACCTATTCCATGGCATCTCCCTAAATCCAACAAAATGCCAGTTCATGGTCACCCACGGAGTTGTTTTGGGACACATTGTTTCTCAACATGGGATTGCAATTGACATGGACAAAATCAAAATCATCATGGAATTGCCTCCTCCTACAAATTCCAAAGTTGTACAGGTCTTTATGGGGCATGCCGGCTATTATAGAATATTTATCTTGTGGTATGCCATGATAGTCATACCACTTTACAAATTAGTAGTGGAATTCTTATGGACAAAAGAGTGCAACCACGCCTTTGAGCTTTTAAAGTGGCACCTAATCACAACATCCATCCTTATATCTCCCAATTGGGATATTGATTTTCATGTTCATACTGATGGCTCTAAGTATGCAATTGGGAGTGTGTTGTGCCAACCTGGTAACCATAAGAAATACTACCCATTATACTTTGCCAGTCGACAACTCAATGATGCAGAGATCAACTATACAAGCATAGAAAGAGAAGCCCTAGCAATGATGTATAGTGTTAAGAAATTTTGACACTATTTATTGGAAAATGATTTTGTCTTCTACACCGACCATCAAGCATTGCTTTATCTTGTGAACTGTCCATGTAAAATAGGAAGAATAATCAGATGGCTACTCTTAATTCAAGAAGTCAATTTTAAAATAGTGGTCTGCAAAGGTGCCCAACACTACATTGCCGATCACATGTCTCGTGTCAAGTCAGGAGAAGAAGCCACTGGAGTAGAAGATGACTTGCTAGATGCCACACTATTTAAAATAGATGATGTTCTAGAATGGTGTGCAAACATCATTGGGTACTTAATGGCAGAAAGACCACCCCCTGAAATGAAAGCATTGGATGCCAGAAAACTAATTTTAAAAGCTGCACCCTATCAACTCATTGCAAGACAACTATACAAGATGGGTAAGGACCAGGTTTTAAGGAGATGTGTAATACCACATGAAATCATGCCAATCCTATGTAAAAATAAGTTCTCTAACAATACTCACACATGAGTGTCATACCTACACACCAACTAATCTAATGATCAATGGTACACCATATCAACATGGATGTAGGTTCAAAAACAATGCTGCCACTAAAGAGGATGCAAAGAAAGAGCCCATCACCTCAGCCACCACGAGACCCTCTCCAGAGTTCGCATCCATCTATCTCCTCTCAACCAAGGTGACCACATGCATTTGTGGTTCAGAGAGATAGCTTTGATTAGGATTCTGTGCATGACATGGAAACACAAGAAGTACAAATGCCACCCCAGTCACCACCGGCCTACACAACCATTGACAGGGCCTAGTCCTTGGAGCTTGTGTAGCCATCTACATCAACTTATGCTCTTTCCAACACCACAATAGATTTCTTAGAGCAAAGGGGTCTTGGCAGTTTGTTTGAGAGCCTAAAATCCTTGAAGGAAAGTCCTATAATGATCGCATATATCAGCAACTTTGTCCATTCTTACCACTCCAGCGATGCATAGGTTGGCAAGTACGGCACCATCACTGTACATCAAAGTCAATATTATACTCAATAGTACAGTGATTCAGTGGGCCTTTTCACTCCCAAATCAAGGTGGAAAATACCCCAAAAATCCTAGTGACGCTAAATTTCTCAAAATACAGCCTCTCCTTGCCAAGGGCACCAAGTTCCATAGGGATGGGATATTACTTCGCACCATCATTAACCCTCGACTCAAGGAAGCAACAACATTCCTATCCACAATCTTGGGGGTTAAGTGTGGCAAGAATCGATACCTCCCACTCCGCACATTTGTTTTGCTGAGTAGGCCACTAAAGCTATTCTAGATCCAACATGTGGGCTCAGTTTCTAGTACCATTGGCCTTGATGCTCAATAGGACAGGTTTGCGAGACCAGTTTCATAGTTGGAGTGGCAGGTGTAGCTATCAACAATATGGAGGTTTATGACTCCTCGATAGTTAGTGAGTATAGTCATGTAGTTCCCTTCACAGTTACCCTTAGTTCTTTAGGGAGGCAGCCATTGTAGTATCAGTCAGTTGACGAGGCTTTCCCATTATTATGTCCTTCACTCTAGGAGGTTATTTATACAGTGTCCTAGACCATTGGTAGTTCCCTTTGTGATGATATCAATTCGGCTGATTCATCAATAGTGTGCTCTTCAACCTTGGTAGTACCTCAGTACCTTAGGGGGACATGCTTAGTCCCAGTATCCCTTCTGGAAGAAGCTATGCCATCCATCTCTCAATCCTTTCGAGAGGCATACCAGTCACTCAATAAGCATGCAAATCATTAAAAAACTATGGAACATCTAGGGGTAGTGTTGCTAACTCTCATCTTCTCCAAGGAGCTGTCACCCTACAAAATGAATAATATACAAATAACTCCTCTCCTGTAGATAGAAGCCTAGGGGCTACAACTGCTATATGTATTGACCTACAAGTTGAGAGATATAATTAGGCTCATATACTAAATGCTCCTCATAGATACAACAATGTTCTATCTCTATCTCCCATAGAGCTATTTAGTAATCATACGATGTTGCCTTGTGTATAAGGCCTGCCATCTACATAGACATGACCTCTATAGCTTGATTACTATCCCTCTCTAAGTGATGCATCATTTATACATGTGCCATATATTGACAAACTAAGGATGTAAGTAGATAGCTGATGGTAATTACCCCATGAATGATTAGGGCCAAAAAAATTCATCAATGTTACAACATGATCACTCGGTACTTGAACATACTACAAAAATGTATAATTCTAGACTGGTACGACTAAAAGTGGATGGAGCTAACAAATATTTTCTTGTAGAAGGGGATGATCCTGTGTTCACATAAGTGAAGGGTAGAAGAAGTAGAGATAAAAAGGCTAGACCTCCCCTCCAAGAAGAAGTAGAGATAAAAAGGCTAGTCCTCCCCTCCAAGAACTGTCTGAGAATAGGAAAAAGCCAACTAAGGGTGTGCGTCTGACCCCCAAGATGGAAAACCCTTTCAAGAAGAGCAAAAAAAGAGCTAATTTTATCAATTACATAGATTTTTCTTCCTAACTATTAATATGTAGGGCATCTCCAATGAGTTTAGGCCTACATTGTTAAGAAGACGGTTGAAAGCAAAAAATTAAGATCTAATTTCTTGGGTTAACAATAATTCAAGGTAGGTGGCTCTCAACTTCTTTGGCAACTTCAAAACATTAACATCTCATATTATGATGCACATTAGGGCAAGTCTCCCCTACGTGTTAGTAATAAGTTATCATATTGTGTTAATAGAATAAACCCACCACTGGGAAGCATCGAATAGGATCTATTTTTTGAGTTTATGCCCCTATCTCTTCAAAGAAGATGGATTTTCTCTCCAACTAATGTTATCCTAATGGGGGCTTTAATATGTTTGAGTTTCTAGCTAACAGGTGGAAGGTTTCAGCAAGGCTATATATAGGTGGCAGTAAATTAGATGCTTGGCTTGAACAAGATTTTCTCAAAACAAGAGCTTTTGGAAATATGGCCCTTAGAGGCCCATGAAGAGGAAGCCTTAGGCAGCCAAGCAAGGAGATGTAGAAGAACAATAGAGGGAGGTGGAATCACTAGCATGGGAGATGGAAGATAACAAATTGCCGAGATGAATGGATTCAGCAAAATGCCAGGCAGATATATATTGAGGTATATCGGAAGGTGCCACACCATAATGAAGTGGCAATGTACTTTGCAAAATTCTTGTACACACACTTCATAAAGGGTATCCAAGGTCATTGTTTGCTTGGGTGCAGCCATTTTTGGTGAGGTTTAGCGAATTTTATGTATATAGGTATCTTGCATGACCCATAACTTATGCATTGCTCAATGGAATTCGGCAAACTTTGTCTTCAACTTCTAGTACACATTTAAAACTTGAACATGAGAGAAAAAAAATATGGAATAAGGATTTGGAATGAGACCATTAAAGCATTACAAGTGCTATGTTGCATGTGAAGCATGCATCCTGAAGACTATAGGATATAGCAATTTATTCAAAAACATCAAATTTTTGTTCTATACATACATGCAACCAAGTAATCATCCAAAAGTACACTATGTGAGCTTCTCCTCAACCCAAGGACACACCTAAATGAGAAAATTAGGCATGGGTTAATGGGACTCCAATGTTGTGCTAAAGTGATGCATACCTGTTTGAGGGCATGCTCCATAACTTTTTTTTGATTTGTTGAAAACCAAAACGGATTGAAATTTGGAATCCAAACTAGTGGGACTACTGCATGGTGGTCTTAAAATGCTGATAGTTGTTGGTATTGGTACTCCCACAAATTTCAAATTTTCACTCCTGCCCATCAAATCTTGGAAGATTAAGTACTTGCAACCTACCTCTGCCCTGCAACCCACATGGACCTCGACATGACCTTGCACAGACTTTGGTTTGTCATTGTCTTCTTTCAGGTAAGTTGTTTTCTATTCTTTTCTTGCCTCACTAGCTAGCTTCGCTGGGTCTATTCTGGACTGATCGTGGCCATGGCATCAATGGCAACATGCAGCTCACCATGGCTTGCAAGAGAAGCAGACAGAAGCTGCGAGACTGGAAAGCTGAAAAGCCAGGTCAAGGCACAAGGAACAAATTGAGGATCGAGGAAAGCGCTTCTACAGTATCAAAACAATAACGTAAGACACCTTTACAACATCTGTGAAGGGAGAAACAATGAGAAGAAAGAAGACTCCTTGCAGAGTAGCAGCAGGAAGTGGCTGTGCAGATGCATGCATTCGATCATTGCCATTAGAGTGAAGAACACGAGCTGTGATGAGGCTGTGATGTCACGATTGGCGGGAGCATTTGAGGCAGCAACATCAGGCCATTCAAGTGATTACTAGTCTCGAATCTTCACAAGCTTTATCTTGCACCCTAAATTTCGTAGAGTAATAAACCTACCAACACCTCGGGAGATGCACGCCCAAGAGGCGATGCTCTCTAACCTAAGAAATGGCCAACAGAAAATGAAAGGGGTGCATAGCTTAGATCAACTAGCTGCAAAGAGGGCAACAATAGCTATGTTGGTGTCCCCTGAAACAAAGCAAAATGGCTTGGGCGCACAATGTCAAAGATGTTGTCAATCAGAAGGACCAACGTGGCTCAAGTGGTTGAACACAGAGTAGAAGCAATGCATGATCATCTCGATTTGAGAAGTCTGTGGGCTTCAACAGAACACAAGACAAGGAGAGACAGCCTAAGTGCAGAAGTCATTGCTATAGTGATGATGTTTTGGCATGAAAATATGAGAGTTTCTCCTCTGGTAAAAAGGGTGATACAAAATCGCTCAAACGAGCCAAGCAACAGAAGCATATACATGTCGAAGATATACAACATTGTTTGTTACAAAATTATCCTTTTGAAAAGGGTGATACAAAATCGCTCAAACGAGCCGACATGCAAAAGCATATACATGGTAAAGTATATGCAAACTACTACTAATACTGCTCATCCAAATCGTCATCCTCGTCCTCGTCCTCATCGCACTAGCATGATCCTTGGCCCTTGTGAGCTATGCCTGATCCTTGGCCCTCGTGAGCTATGCCTGATTCTTGGCCCTCATGAGATGCGCTTGATCCCTGGTCCTCATCGAAGCTATGTAAGCCTAATCCCTCATCATCACCGCTCAACTCCACTGATGGGACATTCGGGCTTTGACTCTAAGAGTGTTATACCGTGCAAGCAGCCACCTCATCCCAATCGATTGTCGCTCCCAATGCCTCCTGCTCAATGAACCACGGCTTTGTTCCTACACAAAACGCACATCTCGTCTCTGTGTCTGTAGGAAGGCGACCCATTGCAGCTTGCTGTGGGTCCAATTTATGAGAGTTAGATAAAGTGCATGCAATATGTAGTAAAACAAAATATAATAATACATTAAATGAGAAGAAGTAAACTTAGCACGGTTGCCTTGAATGCCAATTATCCACCTACACCAAAGTGTGAAGTACTTACGGAGTCCAGCCGTCTCCTCGCAACCCTCCTCTGACCCTCAAACAGTTTGGGATGGTCCCTGTACTGCTTCTTGAAAAACTTCCAGTCAGCTTTGTCTGCCCAACTGGGTTTAGCCTTCCTCTTTGTGAAGTATGCAAAGTTGGCCTATAATGCTTCAAGAGGACCCCCATGCACTCTTTCATGTAATCCGAATTAAACTCCCAATTTGGAGGGTTAGGATATTGTCTTTTCAATTCATCGATGATTGCCTACTTCTTTCCCTCATCTTGGTACTGCCAGTCAGTAGCTATGCCGCTCCTAAAGTGGTGGCTCATCAACAGCCTCATGGTGGCCATCATTGCTAAGCCCTTTTTATTTTCTATTATCTCTTCAACAACCGTGATTTCATAGGACAGGTCCTCGACCGGATAAGAAGGACTCATGGTAGTGGTAGAGTCAGAGTGAGTGGTGTTAGTGCGAGTGCTTACGGAGTGAGGAGTAGCAGTGGGAGTAGGAGAGGGAAAGGGACCTGACTGGTACTAGGTCTTTGGAGCAAGTGGAGACCTGTAGGGATGTGAATGTGCTGACTCGTCTACATCTCCCAAGTCAGCACAACATAAGCGACCCTTCCTACTCTTCCAATGGGCATGCCCAGGTGATGACCCCTCAGTCGAAGGGGTTAGAGGGGATGGTTGGATAGTACGTCCAGTCGTCAGTGTAGGAGAGGGATTTACTAAGGTCCTCTAGGATAGCAGAGAGAAGAATCTTGCTGCCTCTCCATCAGTCATCTATGCGACAAACATGTCGGGACTCCCAACAAAGCCACGGGCTACTAGCAAAGGAGTTTCTCGAGGGGTAGTCACAGTGCTACATTCGAGAGGAGTCAGTAGTCGCAAGGGTAGGCCCCTGAGGTGTCGCCTGAGTGGAATCAAAGTCCTCTGGAGAGTAGAGATCATGATGTTTGAAAGAGGGAAAAAGAGATCGAAAGAGGGGGAAAAAGAAGAGAGGAAAATTGCATAAGCATAAGAGAAGGAAGAGGGAAAAAGAGCATAAGCATAAGAGAAAAAGAAAGAAAGCATATGCTTATGCTTATGCATGAGCATATGAGCATAAGAGAAAAAGAGAGAAAGCATATGCTTGTGCTTATGCATAAGAATATGAGCATATGCTCATGCATAAGCATAAGCATAAGCATAAGTATAGGCAAATATATATGCTTATGAAAAGAGGAGAAAAAGAGATCCAAGATGGTGGTACATGATCCACGTTGCACCATAAAGTAAGTAAATTTTTAAAGATAGAGATGTGGATATGGAGATGCCACTACCAATGCTGGATCCAATTGATCCAGGTGGATCTAGCGACAAAGAAGATGAAGATCACAATATGAGCCAAGAGGAAGATGCGCATAATGACATCGTACGGGAGGAAGATGGAGATCACAATATTGAGGAAGGAGATGACGATCATCAAGAATCAACACACTTTATTGAAGAAGATGATCAAGTCTTAGATGAACGTACGATGCTAGAGTACAATGATGATATAGGAGATCAACTTGGTATAGAGTTAGAGATAGACTTGTTTGGCGCATTAGACTTGGCTCAAGATGAAGTCGTTGATGTAAATGCTCTTCATTGATTTTTTTCATCTCAAACTTGGACATGAATATATGAGCTTCAAACTTGATGTAAATGCTCTTGTACTTTTATTCTCTCAAAGGATCAAACATGTATGAAAAGGAATAAAAATCTGTCATTGGAAAAAACTATCTTTTAAGGTCGGTATGGGAAAAAACACTCTCTGTAAAATGTCGCTATAGGAAACTATCTCAGTGTCACTATATAACAACCATTCACAAGTCTAATAAGTGTTGCTATATAGCGACGCTCTTTAAACATCGCTATATAGCAACACTTAATGAATCCCACTTTGGTTACTGGCAATTAGCACCCCAGAAAATGGTGTCAATTTTCTCCCTCTTAATCTCCCAAACTTCCATTATAAGGTGTGTTCTCATGTGATGTTTCTCAATTGTTGTTATCTTGTCAATGGGTATTTGCATATTATTAATATGAAAATTTTCAAAAGTTGTCCTTCACCAACAACTGCTTTGTCTCTACTGGTTCACTATGCATGGTGTTTGTTAACACCACCAATTGGTGTTTATTAACACCTCAAATAAAATATACATGTTGTCCCCAAATGGTGTTTATTAACACCACCAAATACATGATTTTCAAACTGTGCCACCATAAATGCTTTGTTCTGGTTTTTACACGCAATGAAATGTTTCACAACCAATGAAGTTTTTCATAATCATTGGAATTCCAAAATATTAGCATATTAAATATTGGCAAAATTCCCACAATCAATGAAAATTTTTCCAATTTTAATGAAGTCTTTTCCAATTTTAATGAAATCCACCCAATTTCGAAATTCCCAAAATGCAACTTTTGTCCCACTTTATCTAATACGGTGTTACACCACTTATATGTTGAATTCAACAAACTCTTTCCAAATCAAATGGTGTATCTATACAGCACCTATTAGGCCATATTTGCATGTAGGTGACCATTTTGTTGCAAAATTACCCATTATGATGTATTGAATGGAGGTCACCACTTACAAGTTTGGGGAATTTTGAGATTTATTAGGCCATATTTGTGTGAAATTGACCCATATAGTGCTCCCAAAAACCCAATTTTGGAGTTCGCCAAGTGATACTGAGTGGAGGTGACCATTTCAAAAAAAAAGTCCAAACAAAGGGAGAAAGTCCAAAATTTTTGAATAGTGTGTTTATCATTACTCTTCACTCATTAAAGGTGATGTACATTCTAAGTAGACTCCTAAGTTTCCCTTAATGCATCCCAATACAAACTTTAGCCCACTATCAGGGGCCCTTTATATAGGGTACACGTCAGCCAATTAGACCAGGTAAATTTCCCTAAAAAGAAGCCAACCATAGAGTGTTCTTTGCTAGCCAGTCTACTACTATTGTTTGCACATATAAATTAGGCTTTTTCTTTGCTAACCTCTACTTATTGGCCTCTACAATTGCTATTATTGTGCAGCTTGGTGCAACTTCCACTCTTACTTCCATACGTAGTGTACCTTTGTAATTCCTATTACTACTCTTGCACCAATCATAGCATTCATGTCCTAGCAGTGGCTGTAGGTGGTAGCCCTTATGGTAGCCATATTGTTGCCCACATGGCAGTCTCACCTTTTCCCTATAGGTCTTTCACTACTACACACGGGCCCTATTTCAATGCTTAAGTAATGACGTTTAGCACACGCAGGGCGCTAATCGTTGATAATGAAAGCGAAATTCGTTAAGTGTCACTATATAGTGACTTTAAACAAGTGTCGCTATATAGTGATGTTTAAAGAGCATCGCTATATAGCGACACTTATTAGACTTGTGAATGGTCATTATATAGCAACACTGAGACAATTTCCTATAGCAACATTTTACAGAGAGCGTTTTTTCCCATACAGACCTTAAAAGATAGTTTTTCCCAATGACAATTTTTTTTTCCTTTTCATACATGTTTGATCCTTTGAGAGAATAAAAGTACAAGAGCATTACATCAAGTTTGAAGATCTATATTCATGTCCAAGTTTGAGATGAAAAAAATTTAATGAAGAGCATTTACATCAATGGCTTCATCCTGAGCCAAGTCTAATGCACCAAACAAGTCTATCTCCAACTCTATACCAAGTTGATCTCATATATCATCATTGTACTCTAGCATCGTATGTTCACATAAGACTTGATCATCTTCTTTAATAAAGTGTGGTGATTCTTGATGATCGTCATCTTCTTCCTCAATATCGTGATCTCCATCTTTCTCCCGTACGATGTCATTATGTGCATCTTCCTCTTGTCTCATATTGTGATCTTCATCTTCTTCACTAGATCCATCTGGATCAATTGGATCTGGCATTGGTAGTGGCATCTCCATATCCACATCTCTATCTTCAAAAATTTGCTTACTTCGTGGTGCAACTTGGATCATGTACCACCATCTTGGATCAGAACGATCTGGATGAAAAACCACCTATATTGAAAATGGGTGACAAACGCCATCAATTATATATATGAAATTATGCTTAAGTACATGTATCAATGGATCTTTAAAAATGAAAGCTTCGATTAATGAAATCATTAGTATGCACCTGCTCACAGTGCTCGGGAAGAACAAAAGTATCACTTTCATCGGTCCAAAGTTTGGTGGAGTCTATTGTAAAGAAACGGCTACTGTCTTTTCTCATTATCACATGGGGACCGTTGAAAATAGTTCTAAACCATTTTATATCAAGAATGAAAATACTAAATCGTCTGAAATCAATTTCATAGATTTCGCATATGGTTCCACAATAATCCAACTGTAAGGAGAGAAGATTGGTATCCGAAGCACTTGCTCGGCTATCTTGTGTGAAGTTAGCCATGACTTCACATTCATACGTGACTCTCTTTGAATCGATGCGTTCCATGAGAAAATGTCATCCACATGACCATAATGCATTGTACTTTTTGTACTGCAAAAGAGCATCATTAAAACAATCAAGATGCATCTATTTTATAGCGTATATTGCCACAAATAATTACTTAATTATGTCAAGAGGTAAGAAACTTACATGCATCATACATCCAGATGATAACTCTTGCTCGTGCTCGTTTATTGTCTCTCCATCACGTTCGGCTTTACGTAGAGCAAGTTGTAGCCAATCAAGTGACATGTGAGTGGGGAGAAAAGTGAGATCCTGTGGATATGGTTGTGATCCCCTGTAAATTACTCTGAATCTCTTCCTTGTAACTATTCTTTCTACTTTGGCTGCTTCATATGTCTCAATCCACCTCTGCATCTCCTTGCTATTGAGGATACAAAACTTATTGAATTTATCCATTTGCTCTTCGCTCATCTTTCTTTCAATCACTTTTCCTTGGGGAACCTCGCCAACGATGCGATCATCATCCTTGTTATGCTAAGCCTGCGGCATATCGGGATCCGTGGATGCAAGAAACTCCGTGATATATACTAATGACTCTTGCATAAGCCATCCCTCTACCATGCTTGCTTCTGGTCTTGCTCTTTGTCTTACAAATCCCTTCAAAGTTTTCATAAACCGCTTGAGAAAAAATATCCATCGATTATGAACGGTACCTACAATGGCCACCTGTAAGGGAAGGAAGAGTAGGAAGGGTCGCTTATGTTGTGCTGACTCGGGAGATGTAGACGAGTCAACACACTCATATTCCTACAGGTCTCCAGTTGGTCCCGAGACCCAGTACCAGTCAGGTCCCTTGCCCTCTCCTACTCCCACTGCTACTCCTCGCTCCATAAGTGCTCGCAAGAACACCACTCGCTCTGACTCTGCCACTACCATGAGTCCTCCTTACCCGCCAATCGAGGACCTGTCCTATGAAATCATGATTGCTAAATAGATAATAGAAAATAAAAAGGGCTCAGCAGTGATGGCCACCATGAGGCGGTTGATGAGCCACCACTTCAGGAGCGGCATAGCTACTGACTGGCGGTACCAAGATGAGGAAAAGAAGCACGTAGTCATCGATTAATTGAAAAGACAATATCCTAACCCTCCAAAATGGGAGTTCAATTTAGATTACATGAAAGAGTGCATGGGGGTCCTCTTGAAGCATCGTAGGCCGACCTTGCATACTTCCATCGCAAAGGAAAAATGGCAGGATCAATAATATGGACTGTATGCTGTACAGAGGGGTGAAGCCAGCTTCTCATCATGCTGCATAGGACCAAAAAATAATTAGGGTAGGGTATAAAGGAGGTACAAGGAGGATTGTTTTGCAAAAAATGTAAAATAATAGACACTTACTAGAGCATTGCAAGAATGATAGTATCTGAGCAATACTCATTCTTATGAGCCAATGCTGCCAAGCATGGTTTTGTCAAGTCAAAATCATTCACTGAAAATTCATCCTCAATATGGACAACTATATTAGGGCCCAGCTCCTGCAACCTTCTATGTATCTGCAGCTCCCTCTTTCCAGTCTCCACATCTATAATAGATTTTGTTTCTTTTATTTGCTGCTTCAGTGACTCCTCATAAGTAGCCTTCCCTCTGGTGTTCTTTGAGTGGGTTACTTCAACAACCTTTACCTCATCTACCTTCAACTTCCTTGTAGGTGGAATTAACAATATGTCTCTCATCTTTATGTCCTGCCATTCCACAAGATGAACAAGCTTGTCATAACTCCATCTCACTCTGGACAAAGTGTTGAAGTCTTTGGCCATCAAAGTCACCGTGTGAGCATGGGCTGCTACCAGCATTGCATCTTCAAAATATTTTTCCAAGTAATCCTCTGCCATTTCCTGTAAGGAAAGAATGGCAGTTCTATTCCACCTGAACCCAAGGTGCCAACTATCACATATTTCTCTCACCAGTCTTTGAAAAGGTGCCTTGGGTATTGCAAAGCCTATAGCTTTCTGTTGCTTCCTGATCTCCCTTAGCACACCTGCACCATGATTCAATCTCTTGGCCTTTTGCTTGAGCAGGCTCATTGGCTTACCCTTCCTGCCATGTGCAGCTCTTCCCTTTGGAGGCACACTAAATTTCTTGGTACCTGCCCCAGCTGCTGTTGCTGCAAGCCCTGGCCCTCTACCAGCTTTCCTTGCAGTTGACTTGGTTCTTGCCATCACTCTGAAAAACTGCATACAAAGGATTGGAAAGAGATTACAGACATGGAGAACATGTTTTGACAAAAAAAAGGCAATCACAGGGGTGGATGAAGCAACATAGAAAAATTTGCAATAAAACGCGATACGAGGAGTTTGAAATTCCTAACAGGTCCAAATCGCGTTTTTTGCAAATTCCTAAAATGACATGCTGGTGCATTCCTACAGTGATTTCTCTATCTTTACAACTAAATACAGTATGAATGGAGTTTATGCAAGAAGAGTACAACCATGGATAGCTATGGAAGTCACAAAACCAGAATGACAGGGGTGGATGAAGCATTATTTCAATATTTGCAACAAAACGCGATTTTAGCTATTTGAAATTCCTAAGGCCTTCTCCTCGCGTTTTCCTACAAATTCATAAGGCAGCATCATTGGAATATGCCTTCAGTCATTTGAAGGTGTTTGCATAACCATGCAGGATGGATTGAGTCTATGGAAGGCAAGAAGTGTGCACAGACTGAAGAAAGAACCCATAAGTACAGTTTTACCCTCACATGCAAATATCACACTTGAAGATTTGCATTCCTACAGTGATTTCTCTGTCTTGACAACTAAATAAAATATGGACTGAGTCTATGCATTTTCATGCAGGATGGATTGTTTCTATGGTAGGCAAGAAGATTGCAGATACTAAGGGAAGAACCCATTGTTACTGACCTGAAATCTATCTGTGCATGTGCTGTGCTGCTGATGAGTACCTTGTGCTGGGGATGAACCTGTGCTGCTGGTCAAGATGCTGATGTTGCAGAGTATGGAGGTAGGGAGGCAAGAGAGCAGAGACTGGAGGGCAAGAGGTCTGAAACAGGATACCACAAATAAGTGCAAATACAAATAAGGCATCTTCTAAATCCCACACGTGTGGAATGTAGTCATTTTTCACACGTGTGGATGGGACCCAGATCTCTTGGAGTTTGAAATTTGGCATGTGTGAAAGGTACACTTTATGCCTTGGAACTTGTGCCATTCATGATTTCATAATCAATTCCACAACCACTCTTCCCTCCCCTACCTCCCAATCTTTCATCCCTGCCACGACCCTTGCATCTTCCATTTCCTTCTCTCTGATCCTTTCCTACCCAGCACACTCCATCCAGACTGCAACCTGCCTGAAGACTACTACCACTGCCAGATCTCCAGGTTACCTAGAGTGCAGAGTTCAAGCTAGTGAAAGAGCAGGAGATTCACCAGTGCAACTCCAACAGCATGGAAAAGGAAAAAAAAGGTCAGAATTCTAGATTGTTTTCAATGTTTTTTGACATATATTTCTTCCATCCATTGGATTTTTTATGTCCAAATGTCTTCACTCAGCTCCACCCTTCTTGTTACATTTTCAGTTGATACTGTCCAAGAATGTGGTAAATCACCTAGGAATTTGATTGGAGATGGATATGAATAGAACCTAGAAATTTGCAACAAAATGCGAGGAGAGTGGTTTATAAATCTCTAAATAGCCCATATCGCATTTTGCTGCAAATTCCTGCTATTGACACTTTCCTCATGAAAAGCTTCACTCAGCTCCAGCATTTCTCTTGCATATGAGATCATACTGTCCAGGAATCAATGAGATGAACCTAGTGTTTGATTTGACATGCATATGAACAGAACTGGAGAATTTGCAACAAAATGCGAGGAGAGTGCTTTATATTTTTCAAATGGTCCCCCATCGCATTTTGCTGCAAATTCCTGTGTCTGATTTGGTTCTCACTTCTACCTCATTGTTTTTCTATCTTTAGCCCTGTGAAATTCTTCCTTGATGATGAGAAATGTTTTTGCTTTGGAACAGTTGGCTCCCAGGCCCCACCTTTCAAGAGGAAGCTGGACTTTTCTGCTGCTATTATTAGACCACAGCAATCACCAGGTGAGTCATGAGAGCTCATGAAGGAATTATCTGGTGATATCCAATGCATTCACTGATTGCATATGTCAGCATATAGAATTCATAGTATATAAGTTTTTGAACAGGCAAAAAGAAGAGACTGGAGCAGAGTGCTGATTCTTCCATCACAAAACAAAAGGAACCAGAAGAGGACAAGTCTCCAGATTTGCTCCTATTTGAGTTTCTTCACAAATGCAAGGCTCAGAGTAACTTCCATATATACCACAGTATTTTCAACATGGAGTTCACAATGAGCTCTGTACTGGAGCATCACAAAGATTTTCTTTCAGACTATTGGGATACCTTCAAAGAATTGATAGAGGCAGGAAGAATTGTGGAAGGAGAAAAGGTTTTTGTGCATATAAATCATATTGTCTCCATTGACAGGTTGAGGTACCATGTGAACAGAAGATTTGACAACCTGCTTGATCAATATAAATTCAAATGTAACTTGCACACCAGAAAGTGCAGAGTGCTTGAGGAAACCATGGCATTCCTTATGTACATTGTCTTCAGTCAGGAGTCTTTGGATGAACAAGGGCAGGAGATTGAAGAAGAAGACACATCTAAAGCAGAGGAAAAGGAGGATGTTTCTTTGGTCACAGAAATGGCAGAGCAAGAAGAAGATATCAACCTTCAGGATGAGGGGCTGCAAGTGGCTGCTCTTGACCTTGTTCAACTGAGGACAAAAACTCTAAGGGGAGCAGAGCCAGTTGAAGATTTTGATGTTCAGAGCAGCAACTATGCAGTGCCCATGCTTCCAGGTGTCTTGATTGGTGGAAAAGATTATGTTTTCCTCCATGATATAGAGTGTATGTTCAATTTGAGGGAGGACTATGCCATTTCCCTTATTGCCCAGGCTTCAAGGCTTGACAAGGAGGTTGGCATAGAGGATGACCATTCACTTCTGGCTTTGGAAACAATTTTTGATCCTGTAGAGGCCCTTACATTTTGTTTCAAAGAGGCTGAAAAGTTCCAAGAGCCAGATGAAGCTACCTTCCAGCTCACACAGGAAGCTATGAATCTCTCAGCACTATACACAAAAAAGCCTAAAGAAGAGGCTGGACAAGAGGGGAGAGGAATAAATCTTTGGAAAGATGAACTGCTTGTTGCTGATGAAAATGAGAAGGTACTTCAAATCAAATACTTTGTCTTCTGCTTAACTTTGTTTTTGTAGGTTGTGTATTGTCTCACTCCAATCTTTTGATATGTGGCAGCTACAAATTGAGGATGACACATTCCTCCAGAGATCAAGTGGAAGCAGGCCGGTTGGGTTTCGCAAAATGTCAGGCCTAGCTCATTATATTCATGATCTAGGCAGTGCTAAGATCTTGATTTACCATAGGCAGTTGAGCAACAATGGAGAAGCCATTGTTTACTTCTTAAAATGTTTGTCCAGGGCTTTAGGTGGACATGATCTTTCATGGCAAAAGGAAAAGATCATTTTGATAGAGAGGTTGTCTGCCATAGATATATTTGGAGATTATGTGAATAAGCAAGCCTCTAGGGCTGCTTACTTTTTGTCTTACACTTCTTATGCATTAGCATGTGGTGTTAAGGAGCCCAAATGTCTGGAGGGCTATGGAAAACACAAGCTCATAAGGTTTCGAGAGCCACCCATGATTGCATCAGGCCACACAATCCAAGAAGAGGAACAGGTGGAGATAGCTGAAGAAAAGGATACCCCTCCCAAACAAGCAACAGAGGCAAGCATTGATAAACAGACAGTCGACATCAAGCCAATAAAGAAGAAAAAGACTCCAATCAAGATCAAAAAGAGAGTTCCGATCGGCAGGCCCTGGGAGAAATAGGATTTAGTCATCAAATATAGCACAGAAATTATATTAAAGTTGAACTGATTTGCACAAAGTCTTTGATATCTGGTATGACTCTTGTATAAATGAACAATAAGTTGAAGATGAAATGATTTGTACATTTAGATAGAGTGGTGTCATTAAATATTAAACAAACAATATATTGAAATTGTGAACAAATTGTATTACGTTTAGATCATATGTTTCACAAAAGAAATACTTTTGATGCATAACACCAAGAGTCACTTGTTCCACAAAAAAAAATTCTATTGATTGAGTTTGAAAACATGTGGACATAACACCAATAAGTTACAAATGAGTCCTATTCATGTTTACTTGTCCATTTATGGTTTCTAAATATCTTCGATTCCCTCCATTGTCTATGTCTCTCTGTTGCCATTGAATTGTCTAGAGCTTGTCTTCGTCTTTGCTTTTGGGCTAGAAGAAAAGCAAGCTTGATTTTGGAGCTAGCAACTTTTCTTTTAGCATGCAGCCTCTGTAGTATGCCTTGGTAAAACCATTGGAAGACTTCCTTCAGAATATTTTCCTTCTGGCTCCCTCCATAGTGTTGTGTGTGTCTGAAAAATGCATTACGTGCCATGTAGTGAGACTTCTCCATGCCTTGGGTAGACCAAATTGCTGGGCATCCATACTTTTTGACAAAATAGGGAAGGTGGTTGTAGATGATATGCTGTAAGACATAAGAATGCATAGTAAGTAATAAAAAAAAGAGGATCACACTTAAGTAAAAGAAAAAGACAAAACCTTACCATGTAGTGAGTTATATTGCAGGCTGTCCACGCGTCTTTCATTGACTTCCCAAAATGTTTAATTGCCTCCTCAAAGTTCTTGTAATCACTCTTTGTCCATGTTACTTTGTCACAGAACATGAAGAGTTGATCAAGAGACCTCCACAACTCTGCCTTCCTATTTCGTGCTTCCCCATCTGCCTCATGATCTTTCACAACATTATGGACTTGCTTCCACAGTCCATAATTAATCTTTGAAATTGTTCTACGTTGCCTTACTTGCTTACTGTGTTTGGGTCGAGACAAGAATCTTCTTGCCTTAACACCACCAATAGAGGGCTTGATTGGTACCTCCTTGCCATTGGTAGACTTTTTAAAATCCTTTGTGATTTGAACATCTCCTCCATGCAGACCTATATCGGATAACACTTTTTCCAATGCTTGAAGAGCATCCTTTCTATTTTTTTCGGGACGGAGTTTCCAAGCAAATCCAATATATAAAAATACCAATTTCTCAATAATTCGACATAGACCATGCAATGTGCAGATGTGAACATTACATAGTGGAATGTCTAGAATGGCCTTGAAGTCAGGGTCAACTTTATCTCTATTAGGTGCTCTCTTCCACCATTTTGAATCCATTACTTGAGCTAATTCTTTGCAGTAAAGACAAGGAGACTTTGAGTTGCCTCCTTTACTAATGTTATACATGCACTTAAGTGTTTTAAGATCCCCAGCCATGTGCCATTCTACTTGAAAATCACCTTGTCCTGCAACATGGAGATTCTTACCTTGCACTTGTCTTTTGATTATTCTTGGTATATCTGTGTGGTGAAACACCCAATCTAGTGTTTCATGGTCTTCAGTCTTCACCTGCCAGATTATAGAAAACAAAAGTCTTACTATAACAGATTTGAAAACAATGACCAAAATCAAGTATAAAACAAAAAATGATCATACCTGGAACGAGCCTAACCACCATATGTGTTTCTCTGACTGCACACTAAAATACTTCGAACTCGCTTCAGTCAATGATGTATCAATTGCTCCATTCATCAATGTAATAGTAACTCTTTCCATTTTCTTTTCCTTTACAACCTCACACTCAGCAGTTTGATAACAAATTTCAAAATGCCTTTGCACTCCTCAAATGTTATTCCATAAAACTCGACCATTCTTCTTTGAAGTTGTTGTAGATCTACAAATATATTGTTCCAAGGATCATACACAGTGGTTCCTTTACCACCATGAAATATTTCTTCAATATGGATATATTGCCCAATAAATTCATCTATACTTTCATTCAAATGACCTCTTATCCTCCACACGGTTGCTGAATTTGGCAATAAAACTCGTTTAATCCTTTGATCTTTCAAAGTTGAGGATATCGCATGGAAAATTGAACTATATCCCTTCCTGCTAACTCCACTAACATCAAGAGCCTCTTGGATTATAGTGCCATCAACTTGATTATTGGATACAAAGTCCTCTACAACATTGCGTTTTACTGTTTTGTATTTTTTTTCCTCAATCAAACCTTTTGCTACACCGCAAGAAAGCAATCCTTTCATTTGTTTAACATGAAGAAGGTTCGGGTCCATATTTTCTTTTGCAGGCTCCAATAATTTCCTATAGTAACAACACAATATGCCTATATCATTCAGCACCTCCATTCTTGTTTTGTGATAATCGACGAAATAGATATAGTCATTTGAGGGCCTTTTTGAGTATACAAAATGATAAATTTCAATCTAACCTTGCTTCCTGAATTCGTCGCTTGCATCCACCAGTCCCAGCCTTCAAATTTGCAATGTTTTTAATCTTCCTGCTATGTAGTCTGTCTCCAAGCACGGTTCTCTTCTTTCTTGCTCTTGTCAACTCTTTTTTACTCTTTGAATGCTCCTCAATTTCATTCTGCAACTGCTGCTCCAATATTGCACGAATGGCTATCTCCTGCATCTTGGCCCCCTTTTCCTATAAGTACATCATTTTATACATTTCCGCAAATGTAGACTGCGCTGAAATATAACCAAGAAGTCCATTTTGTCCATCGCCGGCAAACCTCAGTAATGTGGTGGGATTGACAAATGGAGGTGTGGAGTTTTTTACTTGACATTTTGGATATATGCTTCCATCGCACCATAAGTCAATATGTTGAAGCCCTTCTCTTCTCATATTTTCCCGCTGTTGAGCATTCAGCACCGTATCCTTTCGTCTTTTTTGTGCTAGAGCATATTGTTCTTCTAAGTCGATGTGAAGATGGTGTAATCGCTTCTTCTGAGATAGTGACTCACTAGTATCAGCCATTTTTTGTGCTTCTGAGGTTGCGAAGTTTGTTTTTCAATCTCATAGTCGTTTTGTAACATGAATCGTGGAAGTGTGGCGGTATCCATGTGAATATTTTGAAAACTTGCAATCACCAAGTTCAGTGATGGATTCTTTATGAAAGGCCTGCACACGTCGGAAAAAGAGATGCGGAATCTTTGGTAAACAAAAAAAAATCTAAGGAGATATTTAATGCAAAATCGTGTTAGTCAGACAAAAGATTATCTTATTCCTTTTTGAATTGACAGTTCTGTAGTCCTTACTGATAGTTCTAAGCCACGTTTCCGTATTTTACTATTTTTGAGGTCTTTTAGGAGAGAAATAAATCAAAAAATAGTGAATTTCTTACAGGGCCCCAAATTGAGTTCCCTTTTTCCCTAATGTGTTAACAAACACCTTCAAATATTTTCAATAGGTGGACTCTCAAGTACATCACTACTCGAACATTTCTACATTGGTAACTCTTATCTGCTCAGCAATCTAGTCTTGTAGTGACTCTTGCTCATCTTCGTTGATATAATTACTAGCATAAAAGAAAGTCAGGCAATCGGAGATTTTTTCTTCATAATTGGAGATTGTTTCTTCATAATCTCCTTGTCGCGCCCTTATGGTTTCTTTTGCATCCTCACCAAACCGCCCATGCCAACTCCTACGATAATGGAGGTTACTCAAATAGTCTACTAGATTGTGTCATGCTCTTATCACATTTCTTAATTGCAGTTCACTCTCTCTTCTCTTCTCTGTCTCCTCCCCCTCTGTGCACCTCTGTGCATCAAATTCCACTCTCTCCATCTGTGTTCATGGAGAGCCTTGTTGAATTCTGGCCTCTCTCCTTGCTCCTTGGTCAGTTTTCCATTCTTTGAGACTATAAATTCCCGACTCTACGTTTCTGATAATGTTATACATCCATGGGTGGGGAGATGATAAAGAAAGAGAGATGGAAGGACAAAGTGCTTGCAAAAGGACTAGGATGGAAGAAAGAAGAGAGTGTTTGTCGAAGGACTAGGATGGAAGAATACAAGTTCAGTAACACAATGTCGAGGGTGAGGAGTGATGAAAATAAAAAGAGTAAGAATGAGAGAAAGGTGTGTTCGCTATGCGAGCCCAGAGACAAAGAGAGAAGAGAGAGAGCCTGAGAGGAGAGAGGAGAGAGAAGAGAGAGAAAGAGGAGAGAGCATCAGGCAAGAGAGGAGAGAGTTAGAGAGAAAGAGAGAAAAAGAGGAGAGAGAGAGTGTGAGAGGAGAGAGAGAGAGAGAGCGAGAGAAGAGAGGAGATAGAAGAGAAAGAAAGAGGAGAGAATGAGAGAGAGGGTGAGAGGAAAGAGGAGAGAATGTGTGTGTGTGTGAGAGAGAGAGAGAGAGAGAGAGAGAGAGAGAGAGAGAGAGAGAGAGAGAGAGAGAGAGAGAGAGAGATACTGTAATATAATACATAATATATAATATATATTATATAATATATTATATTCTAAAATGTTGTATATATATATATATATATGGATAGATAGATACACACACACACACACACACACACACACACACACACACACACACACACACACATTAAAAAACAAAAAAGTGAAATCTTATATTTCTCTCTAGGAAACCTCAATAGAGGTGAAAACCACCATGAAGTACAAAAGTAATAAGATTACCATAAGGCCCCTTGGAAAAGCCAGAAGGTTAACTAAGAACTAGAAAACTGAAAAAGTCGCAAGGGAATTCACCAAAAAACTCCAAACACACACACACGCACACACACACACATAGAGAGAGGTACATGGATACAGAGAGAGACATAAAGATATGCTATTATATATTATATTCTAAAATGTTGTATATATGTGCATGTGTATTGTGTCACAAAGAGAGAGAGAGAGAGAGAGAGAGAGAGAGAGCACACAATATACATGTACACACACATTTCTATATTTATATATATACAACATTTAAAGTTAGAGAGGACTATATATATACACATACAGTCCTCTCTCTCTCTCTCATATATAATCTTACTATTTATATTTTGTAAGAATCCACATGGCAATGAAAGCATTCGTCCTGTGGCAACCAAAGGAGGCTTCCTGGGAGGAGCCATCTATTGGAACGATTTTGAATGGAGTAAGAAGTAATCATCCTTGGAATGGAACTAGTGCACATGTGACTTTATAACCCATGATCTCTGCACATTCTAGCAGGCTTGCAACCTCTCCCGTGAGAGCTGTAAGCGAGGGTGGAAGCTTGGCAAGTCCCACATTGAGTGCATCCAGTGAATGGAGAGTTACAAATTAGAATGGGCAAGTGCTCAGAATTTTGTTGCATTGTATCTCCAATGATGAAGAAATTTTCCATTCAAAAATGCTTTCAGCACCACACTCGTAGGTGCGCTCACTTTCACATTTGGTGTACAGGCAGCCTACTTTAACATTCTATTAATCTTGGACACAAAAGGAGCATTACATAGCCTACCATAACATTCTGTTAATCTATGGAGCTAGTCAAGAGCCTATGTAAGGTTTGTTTTTGGTAGTTGTATTCCTCGGGGGCGTCACTGAAAAATATGTAAGCATAGCACATGGGTTCAACAAAAGGGAGTTTTAAACTCCCTTTTTTGCACATTTTATACAGACAGAAGGGTACCATTCAAAGGGGATATTTATAGATTGAATAGAAAAAGGGTGTGTTTTACTCACAAAAAATTCACAGATAAGGGACCTTTAAACTAGGCTTTGAATGCACGTGATAGAGAGGATTTACATGTAGTGAACCCCCGATCTGTATTCAAGCAAGAAATGGTGTTGATTTTGGGTGATATGGGCAAAGATCCTTTCAAGAGGATGTCAACAAAGTCACCGTAGTTGCTCCATAGACAAAGATGCATGACTTCAATAAGAGAGCACATCTTCAACAAGAGGTTTTGCTCCTCCATGAGAGCTCAATTTGGAGACAATGGGCACACCCATGACATTATAATTGCGTGGGAAGGGAGGCCTAATTTTGCATGAGAGTAAACAAACAACATGTCTGGCTTGAGTGCTCTGTGTTGCCTCACCAGTAGGCATGCACTTCTAAAGCTTTCCATTTTAAAATATGCAACACTACAAGGCCTCTCCCTTTCCATCTCAATACAGCCAAATTCCCAGTTCATCTTTCCATAGGTGAACTATCGATTCTTGATGCTATGGTAGATCTTGAATGCCTTTCATCCAACAGCTTCAAATGAAAGCATATCTTTTGTAATTGCATCATCTAGCGTAACTTGATTTGTTAGTTGTCAATTTAATATGTGCAACCCATATCAAATGTCCACCTTATCACATCTCACGATATTCCATTCCAATACATTGCATAGATGCCTACATATCTTTGTATATACATATGTAGAAATATAATATGCATGCACATACAATACTTATATGTGTATCATGTATCGCTACATGGGTATATATGCATTAAATATGTGTGCATATATACATTACCTACATTTATGTATATGAATTATTGTTGTGTTCATACTAGCTTGAATGGATGTGCATCTAACCAAATATGTCCACAATATACATTGCCTAGATTTGTAAATGGTTACAAATAGTTATTTATGTAGTAGTGTGAAAACATATGTGATGACAAGACTAGGGTGGAGAGAGAGGGAGGAGTTTCAACCTCATAACCCATAGCCAGTGGAGCACACATGATCCATATGATAACTCATTTGTGAGCACAACACAAATTGAACTGAGGGTCTCTAATTCCAAGCTTGAGGTACATATCCATGCACCAACATACACACACACACACACACACACACAGAATCAAGTTGGAACAAAGAGCTCGTGTAGTTGTTCATTTGATTTGAAATTTTATTTCTAGAAATTAAAGATCCCACCTTGAGAGCCAACGTAACAAGTCTCTAACCCATCGTAGACGGGTCATACTACTCGTCTTTTTGATTGATAGGTGTGCATGCAAGCAATTCCTACATGTGGCTTATCCCTACCATTGTGATCATTCCACTTCTAACATGCGAAGACTACTTTTTGTCTTGTGCGTAAGCTTTCTGTAGTGGCTGATTTCGACGTAAACAATTGTAAAACTATAAAATGCGCTTTTGAATTATTGCACCTTTAATGCAAAGAGAGATAAGAGGGCCTCCCCACGCGAGCCAGTGGCTCTGAGGGAGCCCTAGAGGTAGGATTTATTTGCAGCCCCATGGAGCTGGAGAGGTGGCTCAGCGGGAGTCAAATGCCAACCTAGAGAGCTTGAAATCTGGGATTCTAGCCCAGCATTGGACTGCTGGGAGGAAAGATCCTGGTGGATAGGGAGACACTGCAGGCTATGCAGCCGGTGCAGCCAGTGGAGGCTGACCATAACTCGAAAGCGTCTACACACGGGGTCCGGGGATGGATTTTCCCAAAAGCTAAGGATGCTGAGTCAGCAGCCCTCCCTAGCGCCAACGTTGGCGCGGGGAGGCGCTCTAATCTTCTGTGTCTAGTTACGTCTTTATAGTGCAGGAGAGTCAGTCTTTAAAGTGCAGGAGAGTCAGTGTGCGTTGTGCATCAGTCTCATTATTAAGCGCGAGTTACAAGCGAGATTTCACGAATGCGAATCCTTACTCTGATCCGACCCGGGCACGTTAAACGAATATTTGGAATAACGTTATTTTAACGTTAAGGTCTCCGTCTGAGAGTCTCTAAAGTAGGTTTAAGATCTCCCCAATCAAAACACACACGTCAATTCTTGTTGTGCAACTGCTTAGGTGTGGCAGGCAGAAGGCGAGCACGAACATTCGAGATAATTATTCAGCCCTCAATTTGGACGCAACACCATGATAAGCACAAAGCTGGTTTAGTAATAAACGAACTCTATATCAACACAGAGGACAAGAAGAGCTCCTTGCCGCCCATTGCGCAATACAACTTAGATGGAAGTAATGTTTGCAAGCACTGTTCATCCTAGGATTTTCGTCGTCAAAACTATCAAGGCACATCGGGCAGATGTCCTGCTCATCATGCTCGATCCAGATGTAGTCCAATTTGCCAACCCTAATGACAGTGGCCTTCTTCCTCGTGGTGTTTTGCGATTCGCGTCCGGGATTTTTTCTTGGAACATTGTCTCGTGATAGTACTGAGCTCGCAGCTGCAGAAAGAACACGGACGCCCGCTTGGACTGCTGACGAGCTTGGCAATTTCGTGGAAGCGTTGGCATGAAACTCTTCTTCATGCTCCGCGGGTGAGCAAAACAACAGCTCACACAACCCGCAACTCCATGAAATTCTACGTGGTCCATGGCGGCTCCATGAGGCCCCCATGTTTGTCGACGGACGTTCTAAAAATGTCATTTGTGCCGCGTCTCTAATATGCGGCCAACATCACCTGGTCGGTTGGTCTTTTAGAAGGGTCGGCATATTTTCCCATTTGCCCAGGAAATTCAGTTAGACTGTGACAACCAGTTGATAGCCAACAAGCTTGTGATTATCACGTAAAGTGGACCCAACCTAGCCCATCCAACAAGCGTGTCATCATCATGTAAAATCGTGTTCGTCCTGTTAAGTTTGCAGCTCTAAATTAAACAAGAGTGCACGTTTGCACAAAAGCACTGGTTTCGGCTTATGAGGCTTTATCAATTAAGGCTTTGTCCAAAAGAAATTTAAGGACAATTTTTGCAGCGATTTAGTTGAAAGTTGAAAAAACACAAGGTTAGTTCAAAGCGGATAGTGTTTACTTAACCTCGAGAGATAGGCTTATCGTCCCTAGTAGTTATCTATATTTCAGAGCCCTTGGTATGTCTTTATTAGCTCATTAATTGCTCACTCGCTATATTTCAGAGTTTCTTTTTTGTCATGGAGCACATAACTACTATCTCAAAATGGAACTTGGATCCTAACGTTAAAGAAGTTTTTCTAAAGGAAAAATAGAACGAGAAAAATAATGAACATGAGACACGACACAAGGTCCATTAGGACCCGATCCTCCCTGCAAATGTCAGGGGTAGTGTTTTCTGATTGCCTTGGTGATATTGAAAGATTTGTGTCTTTTGAGTATCGAAGCCCAACGAACACATGAATAAGACTATGCTCACAAGAGCTCATAACTCATCCTTGATTGCAACGTAAATAATATTGTGTCATGGACTACAACTACATGAAATATCATCCTTCGATCTTGCATTCAACTAGGCTATCTCTATTCCTGATTTTGAATCTTACCTCGCATTAAAAACATGCATCAAAAGAGAGGGATGTTGTAATATCTTGCACGCACCAGTCGTATAGGTTTCTTTGACTTTCTGGAAGCATGAAAAAATACATTCAAAATAGAAGGTTAAAATCCACTATTTAGATGAAGGTAGAAAAAGAAGATTTCTCAATAAAAGAATGACAAAAATTATGCAAAGAACGAGAACAAACAATAGCTAATACTTGGAATGGCAGGAACCATGAGTTGGACAAGATGGCCACCGCACATCAGTGATATATAAGTTTGCAAGATAACTGGTAGAACGGCTTTTTTGACAATATATAGTTTTGTGTTTTGGCATAATGGCTTTTTTGATAGAGCTTTTTTTTTGCAATATATAGATCCTTTTTAGCAGGTAAAAAGCCCCTTAGTTTTGATGGCAACTTTCTTCCTTTTTTTGGGAATTTTTTCTATCTAGTAAATAAAAATCATTTCACCGGTAGGCATAAAGCCCGATTGGTAGGCATAAAGCCCAATTGCTAGGCACAAAGCCCGTTTGGCAGGTATAAAGCCTGTTAGGCATGCATAAAGCATGTTTGGTAGGCATAAAGCCCGTTTGGCCCTTTTTCACAGAATAGCTTTTTTGGCAGAGTATATGTTGTAAAGCCGCTTTTTGGGCAATTGGTAGAACAAAATGAGCATTGAATTATAGTAACATTCAACATTTAGAAGCCCCACCTGCAAAACAACACTGCACGTAAATAAATCGAAAGCAAACTCTTAACAAAATTCGATGTTGCAAAAAGATTTATCAAGAGAACAATGTCAACCCAAAAAAAGGAGAGATCTAGTGTTTTGATAGAATGTTAAAACATGATTAAGGAATCTGAAGTCAAGTCTCAAATATTAACGAATTTAATGTCAAAATTGTCCCTAAGCCTCATATGCCAAGCTAAGTCCAAGTGATGAAAACTTCCATGAGTTCTTCCAAAGTATCATGTCCTCCTGCAAAGCATGAACTTCAATTCTTTGAATGTTTTTTGCCCGACACATGATAAACAAAAGTGTTTGCAGGACAATTGGCCAACGAGGAACTACTTAAAGAAACATATAATTTGTAGAGAGATACAGAAACAAAGATGGAAAGGCAAATTTTTTGAGATTAACAATCAATGTTAATCCAGGTCCCTGCAAAATAAAAAACCAAAAAATTTTAAGTCGCTTTAACAAGAAGCGTGGACATGCACCAACATAATGGCCAAGATTCACATGTAATCTGTGAGCTAATGCTAAAAAGAAGGTGTACAACAAGAACACAAATTCAAGATGCCAATCAAGACCCATCCACAATGCTCACCCACGAATGAGGTCTCTTTATCAAATATCCCCGAAGCCTATGACTAGCATCTCGAGGTACACAACCTTCCATCCTAGTGCCACCCATTAGAGGGAAAAGTTCTCAAGAACTTGTCATTAAAGAAGATGCCCACTCTTGGGAAGGAACTCAAGGTGATAACCTTGAGCAAACAGATTCATCAATGGAGTCGACGAAGATTGTTTTTTAAGGAAATTCACCAATGAATTCCATCTTGTTATTGCTAGTTGATCCGTGAGATGTGGGGGGATGCACATAGAAGCAGTTGGGCTGGGTGGAGGCAGGAACGTCAAGGTGATTTCGAGTAGAGCTTTGAGTTGGATTATGGAGTTACCTGCAACATCTTGATGTTGATTGATTTTCCTCTATCGACAAGACTTGAAGCTTCAAGGCTAATCATCCAAACACAGCTCATCAAACTCAATCAACTCGTAGCCAAGCAATCGACTGATATGAATAAGCTCGAATTCTATAGTTATTGAACTATTTATGTATACTACTACACATTTAGAGGAATAGAGGTCAATAACATGCTACAAAGATAGACTTTCGGAAACCTATACCTCGAAGATTAAAAAACGTTGTTGAAATCCTGGAGAAAAAAAAAATGCTTTAGTGCTTACAATCATAAGTGCCAGAGTGTTCCGTTGGTACACCGGCCATGAATAATAGCTGGATGACAGCTATCCTTATGTACTCTAGTTCGTGGCTCAGTTAGTATGCCACCTTAGTTAGCTGAGTTTGGTTTGAGACCCACATATAGGGTTCTTCTATTTCTTTGTACTAGAGTTCTTTTGGCTTTCACAACTAAGAAGACGAAAACTGTTTTCAGCCTCCACCTTTGTGTGTATTCCCCCATTGTGTATGTGAGAAAGCCGCAAGTGAGACTCCTTCCTTCTCTCCCACTATCTTCACATGGTATCAGAGCCTGGTTCATGGTAAGGAGCTCAAGAAAGCAAACCAAGTTCGCGGTGTCTTGGTAAGAGGACTAGTGTTGCTTTCCTTTTTCGAGTTTGGGAGAAAATCTCTGTAGGTAGCACAGCCGGAAAGTGCAAGAGTGCATTGTCTCAGATTGAGATGCCCTTCGCAGTGTGGCGAGAGGGCAGTATATGCTGCAGTAAGGGCGGAGCCCTTGGTGACTTTATTTTTTTGATTCAAGGCCGTTTCGGGGCCCGTTTTGGTGACGGAAGATTTCTGTAGGCACTGAGAAAAAAGCCCTGTTTTTGCTGTGCGACCACTGCTCTGCAGGTCGGTGAAAAGTTGCCACAGAAATTGCATCGTATGCCTGTGTGCAGAGATATTGGGAGTTATAGAATCATCCTTATTGCCTGTTGATGCAAAATCGTCACTAGGAAGGGACTGTGTGGTCAAATACTACTTTCGTCAGTTTTGGAAATTTGCCCTTGTGAGGCAGAAGCTATGTTTTTTGCAGTGATAATATTTTGCAGTGTTCTGTAATGGCGTCTGATTCTCTTTCACAGGTTGTCATTGAAAAGCTTGACAAGAACAACTTCCACGCATGGAAGTTTAGAATGACGAATTTCCTTATGGGAAAAGGCTATTGGGAGTTCATTACAGGAAATGAAGAAGAACTAGTTCTTCCTAATGTTCCCAATCAATAGGAAATGTAGGCATTTAAGGGTTGGCATGAGAGAGCCAGAAAAGTTATGTACTGGCTGTCTATCAGTATTTCAGATTCTATGATTGTGCATATTCAAGATGCAAGTATGCCAAAGGAGGCATGGGATACTTTGGCAAAAATGTACAGCACAAATACGCAAGCCAGGAAAATGTAGCTCAAGTAGGAGTTGCACAATGTGCAGAGAGAAAATATGAGCATCAATGACTACCACATGAAGGTGAAGAAAATTGCAGATGCACTTGCTTCCATTGGGTCGCCAGTGGAAGATGATGATTTAGTTTCTGTGACCTTGAATGGTCTAGGAAAGGACTATGCACAGTTCCAGACATCCATTGCCGTCCGTGAAAAATTTCCTGATTTGAGGAGTTGTTTGCTCTTCTAATTTCTGAAGAGCAGAGAAATGGTGGTGCATCTTCTTCAGGAGGAACTTCAAAAGAAACTATCTTCTACTCAAATGCTGTAAGAGGTAGAGGCAGGGGTAGAGTAGGTCGATCTAGAGGTCATGCTAGAAATCAGAATATGCAGCAAAATCAAGAAAACCAGTCCTATGGAGGAGTACGTGGTAACTCTAGAGGCAGGGGGAGCCAAAGAGGTCGTGGTGGATGGCAGAGAGGCCAAAATGCAAACAGCAATGTTGAATGCTATTACTATGGTAAAATGGGTCATATGGCTAAAGACTGCTATAAAAAGCAGAAGGACATCATGAATGGAAAATTGCAGGAAGGGAATTATGCATCTTCTAGTAGACAGGGTGATGATAGAAATGAGCATCTGTTTATGGTGCAGCACATGACCAATTCTGTGACAAGTTCAGAAGAAAGCAATGATGTGTGGTATGTTGACTCACGTGTGTCAAACCACATGACAGGTCATGCAGAATGAATGCAGGATGCAAGGAAAATTAAAAACCTAGGATTTGTGGAGACTGGTGATGATACTGCACATCCTATTGTACAGATTGGTAAAATTCCTTTGTCTATGCAGGATGGGAAAAAGAAATACCTGTCTGATGTATTTCATGTCCCGAATATCACCAAGATCTTGGTTTCTATTGGTCAAATGGTTGAGTAGGGCTTGTAGGTCAGATCTAATCATCATGGATGCTTTGTTGAGGATATGAAAAATAACAGTCGCTTGATAGCAAAAGGAAAGAAGAAGGGCAAGATGTTTACGTTGGATGCGGACATGCCTGAATTGAGTGCAGCATGTTTGCACATGGGACCGGTGTAGTTGCAGATATTGATATCTGGCATAAACACATTGGTCATGTTAATGTACAGTGACTTAAATCAATGCAGGCCCAAAATATTGTTGCAAGATTGCCTAAATTCAAGGTTGCAGAAATGCATAAGGTATGTGAAGCCTCTCAATTTGGAAAACAGGCAAGGAAACCATTTCCTAGACATGTTCAAGAGAGTAAGAAGCCATTGGAATTAATCCACTTTGATGTGTGGACTACTAAAGCTGCATCTATTGGAGGCTGTCATTATTTTGTCACTTTTATTGATGAGTACAGTAGAAAAGTTTTTATGGCAACCATTTATCTAATTATTAGTAAAACAGGCGCCATTGATAACTGCTTCAAAAAGGGTGTGATTCGATTAAAAGGTGTGATTTGATTCTGAGAGGACCACACAACGACCAAGCATAGTGAGAAGTGGAGTGGGGGTGACACACTTGTCACCCATCTAATGCTTCATAGAATTTAAAAAGACGACCAGAGGAGAGTACACTTGTCACCAATCCAAAGCTTTAAATTTTCAAAATGATTTAAGGGTGTAAGTGATGTATTTTATACATGCTTGTGGGGTTTTTAAGCAACCTTTCATCTAAAAATAGGCATCATTTGCAATGGCTTTCAAAAAGGAGTGATTCAATGGATAGGTGGTTGTAAAATTAGTAGACTATTAAACAAGAACATTCCATCTAATTGTTAGTCAAATAGGCTTCATTTGCATCGGTTTCAAAAAAGGTGTGATTCAATGGATAGCCAATTGTGAGTAACAATTGACATTAGTAAACTATTTGAGAAGCCTATTTAAAAAATTGTATGAAAATAATTCCTCTTCGATTTTATCATCTAACTGTTATGAAAACAATTGCGCTTAGTAGGATATTTATTAATCAAAAGGAAAGAGAAGGGTGAAAGGAAAGGAAAAGGGAAAAGACTCATGAAAGGAAAGAAAAAGAAAAAAGAAGGGTACAAAAGGAAAATCTTAATTTTCCCTATAAAAGTATAAAAAGGTCTTCTTCCCTTCATTCATTCTTATCTCAATCAATTGGAGCAAAAGAGCAAGAACGAGCAAAGAGAGGAAGGATCAAGGAGAGTCTACATCCTATCTACAAAACTTTCAGCCAGGTATAAAGAATTTATGTTCATGTCTACTTTTGGTAAATATTTAAGAGAGAGAAATTGAGAGAGAAGAGAGGGGAGCAGAGAAAAGAAAGGCGGGAGGAGAGGGCACGGCCATGGCCAAGGAAAATAGGGTGAGGGAGGGGCGATGGGAGAGAAGGTAGGGAGGAGCAATGGAAGGGGGAACGATGGGAGCGAGATAGGGAGGAGTGATGGAAGGGAGGAAGTCTTGGTAGCCACGGACAATGGGAGGGAGAAGGCAGAACGGAAGGCGAGAGGAAGGAAGGAAGGTGGGATCCCTTCCCTTATTCCTTGGCAACCGCAGCCGCCAAGGAATTGTTGAGATATCGAGCTCCACTCGTGATATGCCAGGGTGACCATTGTGCATTTATGTCACCGACTTGTTAGCTGCAGATGCGGTTGGTACACCGCCCATGAATAATAGCTGGATGACAGCTATCTTTATGTACTCTAGTTAGTGGCTTAGTTAGTATGCCACCTTAGTTGGATGAGTTTGGTTTGAGACCCACATATAGTGTTCACCTATTATTTTGTACTGAGAGTTCTTTTGGCTTTCACAACTAAGAAGAGAAACATTGTTTTCAGCCTCCACCTTTGTGTATATTCCCCTGTTCTGTATGTGAGAAAGTGGCAAGTGAGACTCCTTCCTTCTCTCCCACTCTCTTTACATGGTATCAAAGCTCGGTTCATGATAAGGAGCTCAAGAAAGCAAACCAAGTTCGTGGTGTCCTAGTAAGAGGATCAGTGTTGCTTTCCTTTTTTTTTCGAGTTTGGGAGCAAATCTCTACAAGTAGCACAGCCGAAAAGTATAAGAGTGCACTGTCTCAGATTGGGACGCCCTTCACGGTGTGGCGAGAGGGCTATATATACTGCGGGCAAGGGCAAAGTCCTTGGTGATATTATTTTTTTGATTCGAGGCCATTTTGGGGCCCGTTTTGGTGGCAGAAGTTTTTTGCAGGCACTTAGGAAAGTGCCCTGCTTTTGCTGTACGACCACAGTTCTGCAGGTCAGTGAAAAGTTATCGCAAAAATTACATTGTATGCCTATGCACAGAGATATTGGGGGTGACAGAATCATTCTTATTGCCTGTTGATGCATAATCGTCACTAGGAAGTGACTGTGTGGTCAAATACCACTCTCGTCAATTTTGCAGATTTGCCCTTGTGAGGCAGAAGTTGTGTTTTTTTGTAGTGATAGAATATTTTGCAGTGTTCTGTAATGGCGTATGATGCTCTTTCACAGATTGTCACTGAAAAGCTTGACAAGAACAACTTCCAAGCATGGAAGTTTAGAATGATGAATTTCCTTAAGGGAAAAGGTTATTGGGAGTTCATTACTGGAGCTGAACAAGAACCAATTATTCCTAATGTTCCCAATCAACAGGAGTTGTAGGCATTCAAAGGCTGGCATGAGAGAGCCAGAAAAGTTATGTACTGGGAATCTATTAGTATTTCAGATTCTATGATTGTGCATATTCAGGATACAAGCACATCGAAGGAGGCATGGGATACTTTGACAAAAATGCATAGCACAAATACACAAGCCGGGAAAATGCTGCTCAAGCAGAAGTTGCATAATGTGTAGAGAGAAAATATGAGCATCAATGACTACCACATGAAGGTGAAGAAGATTGCAGATGCACTTGCTTCTATTGGGTCACCAGTGGAAGATGACGATTTAGTTTCTCTGACCTTGAATGGTCTAGGAAAGGATTATGCACAATTTCGGACATCCATTGCCATCCATGAGAATTTTCTTGATTTTGAGGAGTTGATTGCTCTTCTAATTTTTGAAGAGAAGAGAAATGGTGGCGCATATTTTTTAGGAGGAACCTCAAAAGAAGCTGTCTCCTACTCAAATGCTAGAAGAGGTAGAGGCAGAGGTAGAGCAGGCCGATTTGGAGGCCGTGGCAGAAATCAAAATATGCAGCAAATTCAAGAAAACCAGTCCTATGGAGGAGGACGTGGTAACTCTAGAGGCAGGGGAGCCAAAGAGGTCGTGGTGGATGGCAGAGAGGCCAAAATGCAAACAACAATGTTGAATGCTACTACTATGGTAAAATAGGTCATACGCTTAAAGACTGCTATAAAAAGTAGAATGACATCATGACTGGAAAAATGCAGCAAGGCAATGCATCCTCTAGTAGATGGGGTGATGACAGAAATGAGCATCTATTTATGGTGCAGCACATGACCAATTCTGTGACAAGTTTAGAAGAAATCAATGATGTGTGGTATGTTGACTCAGGTGTGTCAAACCACATGATAGGTCATGCAGAATGGATGCAAGTGTTGGTAAACTAAAAGGAAAGAATAGAGTGAACACAAACTCAGAATACTTGCATATAGAATGAAGAAGAGTGAGGTCCTTATGTAGGCACCTCTTACATGCTCACTAACATCACTGATGACTTCAGAGCTCCACAATCATCTCCTCAATCTACTCCTAGATTCTCTCAATCATCCTATGTGGCTTCTACCACCACCTAACTGTGCTTATGGGCACCTAACTGTGCCTCTAGCACTCACACATAGAAACCAAGGTGTGCCTGAGGCATACACGTTGAGATATCCCAACAAACCCCCCCTCAAAGGGAATGCCTCAGGCTATGTCAAGGATACAGCTAGCACAAGGTGTCTCATGCCATGTCATGGTGGTCATGGATCTATCAATGGCTAGGATCTCAAGCTAGCAAGGGTTCCCATGGGTGTAAGGTAAACAAAAGGGATACAAAATACCTTCCAATGGTTATCTCCCCTGCATGTACATGCACACAATGTCTGCAGGAGGTACCATGGAGCAAAACACGTACACATGGCCTACATCATAAGGTGATGAGAGGTGTTTTCACAACACACAAAACACAATACTTTATTTCATTCATTTTGGAGGACTATCCAGGCTGAGTACCTTGACTCAACATAAAAAGAGAGATCTGGAGCATACATAGAAATGATTTAAAAAGCATAATCTTCAAAGGATGCCTCATCTTGTGGAGGCACATCAACTGAAAGTAGATTGGCATTTTCTGTCTTTGAAGTTGCTTCCTTTTTGGCTCTGGTCAATCAATTAGATTTTTCTTTTGTAGACTTCTTTCCATTCTCAACATTCCATATCTTCTTTTTCAAAAGCATAGACTTGGCTTTTGTTTTCCAAGTATCGAAATGAGTTTCATCCAACTTCTCAAAAAAAGGTCTTAGCTTCCATGGCAAGGTCTTACCCGAGGGTAGTGTCTAGTGCCTTACAAGTGAAATATGTGCAATAAAAAATAATCCTTCAAAGAGTAACAACTTGAATACTTTGACTTGGATTTCTCTATGTGACTTAAGTAAATGTCAAAGCACAAGGCAGTTAGTCAGAGCAATATTTATGCAAGATGTCTAAGCAAAAGATGACCAAGTAGATGCTAGAAAATGAGCATAGTAGACTGAAAATAAATCTTGGTCAAACTACCAGTCAAACTTTGACTGTCCAAAGTCAAACTTAGACTTGCATAGTCAAGATTTCATGGCCAAAGAGGTAGCTCAGAAATCTGCTTCAATTTGTCATGTAGAGGTCAGAATTCAGAGGGATTTTGTACTGGAGAGGAAGGTAAATAGGTGGAGCTTCTCCCTTAGAAAGGAATCGCGCAGAAGACAGCCACATTGCCCAGCATTGTAGAAGAACTATGGACTGGTTTTTTGATGAGAACTACCCAAATGCTGCTCCAAAAGGGCTCAGACTTGATGAGCAGCAAGGTCGTGATGTCGCCTAGCTCCCTCTGGAAGGAATTAGACAATGTAGCTCTCCATAGTGAGAACCAAGAAGAAAGTCGTCGCGGCTTCTTGAGACAATGCCGCCCCAAAAATGGCGAGATAACTTGTATAGCTTGTTCTGCAGATTTGCCCTACCCTTGGGAAGACTCTCCTGAAGGATGAGATGCTGAGAATGCAGGTTTGAAGAGAACTCTCACTTCCAAAATCGACTTTGGAAGGGAAGGTGGAAGATGGAGGTGAGGAAGAAGATGATGATGTGGCAGAAATGGGATCAAGGGGGATCAAAGTGCTCCGATACCATGTTGGTAAACTGAAAGGAAAGAATAGAGTGAACACAAACTCAGAATACTTGCATATAGAATGAAGAAGAGTGAGGTCCTTATGTAGGCACCTCTTACATGCTCACTGACATCACTGATGACTTCAGAGCTCCACAATCATCTCCTCAATCTGCTCCTAGATTCTCTCAATCATCCTATGTGGCTTCTACCACCACCTAACGGTGCTTATGGGCACCTAACTGTGCCTCTAGCACTCACACATAGAAACCAAGGTGTGCCTGAGGCATACACCTTGAGATATCCCAACAGCAGGATGCAAGGAAAATGGAAAGACCAGGATTTGTGGAGACTGGTGATGATATCGCACATCCTATTGTGTAGATTGGTAAAATTCCTTTGTCTATGCAGGATGGAAAAAAGAAATACCTGTCTGATGTATTTCATGTCCCGAATATCACCAAGAACCTAGTTTCTATTGGTCAAATGGTCGAGCAAGGCTTGCAGGTCAGATTTAATCCTCATGGATGCTTTGTTGAGGATATGAAAAATAAAGGTCGCTTGATAGCAAAAGGGAAGAAGAAGGGCAAGATGTTTACGTTGGATGCGGACATGCCTGAATTGAGTGCAGCAATGTTTGCACATGGGACCGGTGTAGTTGTAGATATTGATATCTGGCATAAACGCATTGGTCATGTTAATGTACAACGACTTAAATTGATGCAGGCCCAAAATATTATTGCAAGATTGCCTAAGTTTAAGGTTGTAGAAATGCATAAGGTATGTGAAGCCTATCAATTTAGAAAACAGGCAAGGAAACCATTTCCTAAACATGTTCAAGAGAGTAAGAGGCCATTGGAATTAATCCACTCTGATGTGTGGACTACTAAAGCTGCATCTATTGGAGGCTGTCATTATTTTGTCACTTTTATTGATGACTACAATAGAAAAGTTTGGGTGTATTTTATGAAAAAGAAAAGTGAAGTGTTTGTGTTGGTAAGCTGAAAGGAAAGCAAAGAGTGGACACAAACTCAGAATACTTGCATTACTTGCTTGTAGAATGAAGAAGAGTGAGGTCCTTAAGTAGGCACCTCATACATGCTCACTGACATCACTGATGACCTCAGAGCTCCACAATCATCTCCTCAATCTGCTCCTAGATTCTCTCAATCATCCTATGTGGCTCTCCACCACCTAACTGTGCTTGTGGGCACCTAACTGTGCCTCTAGCACTCACACATAGAAACATAAGGTGTGCCTGAGGCATACACCTTGAGATATCCCAACAAACCCCCCCTCAAGGGAATGCCTCAGGCTATGTCAAGGATACATCTAGTCTCATAGTTTCTCATGCCATCTCATGGTGGTCAAGGATAAATCTATGGCTAGGTTCTCATGCTAGCAAGGGTTCCCTTGGGTGTAAGGTAAACAAAAAGGGATACAAAAAGACCTTCCAATGGTTATCTCCCCTGCATGTACATGCACACAATGTCTGCAGGAGGTACCATGGAACAAACATACACATGGCCTACATCATAAGGTGACATGAGGTGTTTACAAAACACACAAAACACAATAGTTTATTTTCATTCATTTTGGAGGACTATCCAGGCTGAGTACCTTGACATAAAAAGAGAGATCTGGAGCATACATAGAGATGATTTAAAATGCATAATCTTCATGGGATGCCTCATCTTGTGGAGGCAAAATATCCATGTCAAGGCAAGGTCTTACCACATGGGCAGTGTCTAGTGCCTTATAAGATGGTACTATGATAGAACAAGTGGATCTGAAAGTCATATCCTTCAAGAGAACAATTATCTTGTCATCTCCATAGTTGTGTAGAGAAGCATATCTTAGGTATCTGACCTTCATCTTTTTCTTGTACTTGGAGTCAAATAAAAGTGCCATGAGAGGGTAGATCTCTGTAGTTGCTTCCTTTTTGGCAACCATTGTTTTGGCAATTTTCAACAAGGAAGTCAGGTTGGCATTTTCATCCTTTGTAGCATAACAAGACATTGCTTTATGTTTTGGCTTTTCACATATTTTGCATAAGCAAGCCATGAGAGGCTCTAACCCAGGTATTGGGTAGTGTCTTCTCTCTTACAGGGCTTAGAATAACAACTGAAATGTTTCAAAATATAAGCATTTAATGTAGCAAAGTCTTGTGACCAAATTTCAAACAATGATGCTTCTTCTTACATGCTTCATAGAAGTGGGTGAAATAAATACTTTCCAATCAAAACCAGGTCTAGTAATTCAAAACAAAACTGAAGCCACATTGTACTGAAGTTATTGAAAGCTTCAAAAAACCAGAAATGCTAGAGTAGCATTTTATGTAGCATCATCTTCAAAAACTTGTCCAAAACTGTCAAAACTGAAAAGCTGAACTTGGAGGGCTTGTAGCTCACTCTTCAAAGCAAGGAAAAGAGGGCTTTCTGAAGCAAAAGAAAGCTCATATACCAGAGAGGGTCCAGCATAGAGGTTGGACGAAATGGTGCGCACTTTTGCCCGGGAGAGTTGCTACAGGCTGAAACTGAGTTTTGACGATTTCTCCCTCGGTACTGAACCAAATGACCTGAAAAATGGCTCAAAATCTTCTCTTGAGGTCGCCCATCTACTCCTAAGAGGGCTCAGGCAATGGCGGAGCAGGTAGGGAGTATTGAGCAACAGAAGAAATTCGTTGTTTGGAGAATGGCAGCCACCACAGACGTTTTTTCTTCAATTGCTTGCAGGTGGAAGTTCGCCCATACTAGAGGAGTTTCCAGCTCAGAGGGTTTGGGCAATGGTCGTTTGTAGGCGGAGAACCAAGCTCTCTAAAATTTTGGGAAGAAGGAGGAAGATGGGGAAGAAGAAGATGAAGAAGAAGATGATGATGTGGCAAAAATGGGCTCAAGGGGGATCAAAGGGCTCTGATACCATGTTGATAAGCTGAAAGGAAAGCAAAGAGTGGACGCAAACTCAGAATACTTGCATTACTTGCTTGTAGAATGAAGAAGAGTGAGGTCCTTAAGTAGGCACCTCATACATGCTCACTGACATCACTGATGACCTCAAAGCTCCACAATCATCTCCTCAATCTGCTCCTAGATTCTCTCAATCATCCTATGTGGCTCTCCACCACCTAACTGTGCTTGTGGGCACCTAACTGTGCCTCTAGCACTCACACATAGAAACATAAGGTGTGCCTGAGGCATACACCTTGAGATATCCCAACAGTTTGGTCATTTCAAAGCTTTTAAAGCTATGGTTGAAAAAGAAACAGGCCTACAAATAAAATGCCTAAGGTCAGATGGAGGGGGAAACTACCTCTCAAATGAGTTTGCAAGTTTCCTGCAGGAGCATGGCATAAAGCAGCAATATTCGTGCAGTCATACCCCACAGCAAAATGGACTTGCAGAAAGGAAAAACAGGTATATTGGAGAGGTATCTCATGCCATGCTCAATGAAAAAGACATGCCAGATTATTATTGGGCTAAAGAAATTGCTACAGCAGTCTACATAATGAACAGGACTCCCACTGCAGGAATACATGGCATGACGCCAGAGGAGAGGTATACTGGTATGAAACCAGATATTTCTCATTTGAAAGTTTTTGGTTGCATTGCCTATGTTCATGTGCCAGATGAGTTGAGATCCAAGTTGAATCCAAAAGCTGAGAAGTGCATCTTTATTGGTTATTCTCTGCAGCAGAAAGGGTATAGATGCTATAACCGTTCTACTCATAAGTTTACAGTGAGTAGAGATGTTGTTTTTGATGAGATGAGCAGCTGGTATAAACTAGTAAATGTGATTGATGATGTAGATGCACAAAATGGTAATGTTGCAGGCAGATTTCTCACTTTATGTGAGAAAAACAGAGAAAGGCATTATGCTGCTTGTCATTTATGTTGATGATTTGATCATCACAGGTGATAGTGATGAAGATATAATTCATGTGAAAATGCTATTGAAGTAGAAGTTTGAGATGAAGGATTTGGGAGAGCTACGTTACTTCTTGGGCATTGTGGTGATTAGATCCATATGTGGGATATGGCTCTTGTAGAGGCAGTATGGATTCGACATGCTGTCCAAATATGGGATGATAGGCTGTAAGCCTATTTCTGTTCCTTTGGAGCAGAATGTGAAGTTGAGCATAGATGCAGGTGAGCTTCTGGAAGACCCTACTATGTACAGACGCATAGTACAGATGCATAGTAGGAAGTTTGATTTATATGACTATTACTAGGCCAGATTTGAGCTATGCTGTTGGGTTGGTAAGTTAGCTAATGTAGGCTCCAAGGAAACCACATTTGGATGTGGCTAGATGCATACTGAGGTATGTGAAGTCCACATTGCAGTATGGACTATTTTATGAGACTGGGGTTCAGATACAGTTGCATGGATACACTGATGCTGATTGGGATGGTAGTACTTGTGATAGACGATCTACCAGTGGATATGTGTTCTCTTTTGGGAGTGCTGCAGTCACCTGGAGCAACAAGAAACAGCCTACAGTTGCCTTGTCGAGCACAGAGGCTGAGTACAGGGGTGCAGCAATGGCTGCGTGTGAGGTAGCTTGGTTGCATAAGCTACTTTATGATATGCATCAGTCTACAGATGGACCAGTTGTCATTTATTGTGACAACATGAGCAGTATAGACTTGGCAAATAACCCAGTCTATCATGCTAGGACAAAGCACATTGAGGTGCATTATCACTATGTGCAGGAGAAGGTTTTACTAGGTCTTATTGATCTAGTTTATGTCAGCACAGAGGATCATGTAGCTGACATATTCACGAAAGCATTGGGCGCAGAGAAGCTGCGCAAGTTCAGAGACCTACTTGGTGTGCAAGGATTCAGATTGAGCTCGAGGGGGAGTGTTAAGATATCGAGCTCCACTCGTAATATGCCAGGGTGACTGTTGTGCATTTATGTCACCGACTTGTTAGCTACAGATGCAGTTGATACACTGCCCATGAATAATAGCTAGATGACAGCTATCTTTATGTACTCTAGTTAGTGGCTCAGTTAGTATGCCACCTTAGTTAGCTGAGTTTGGTTTGAGATCCACTTATAGGGTTCACCTATTCTTTTGTACTAAGAGTTCTTTTTTCTTTCAGAACTGAGAAGAGGGAAACTATTTTCAGCCTCTACCGTTGTGTATATTCCCCCATTGTGTATGTGAGAAAGCAGCAAGTGAAACTCCTTCCTTCTCTCCCACTCTCTTCACAGGAATAAGGGGAGGGGAATACCCCTCCCCTAATTCCTTGGCAGCCGTGGGCTACCAGGGAATAAAGGGAGGGGTTTATTCCCCTTCCCTTGGCAGGGCAAACGACGGGCGAGCGACATATGGGCACATAGGTGGGTTACGAATAGCAGGGGTGAATGGACAGGTGAACAATGGCAAGCGATGGATGGCGGACAAGCAACAATGGCAATGAGCAACGAATGAGTGGGCGGTGAACATCAGTGGGGCGAACGGTGGGTAGGTGGCGAATGGTGTATGGGCGGTGGGTGGATGGGCAACAAATGGGCGATAAAGGGGCGACTAAGGGGTAAATGAATGGGCGATGAAGGGGCAAACATGCAGGCAAATAGCAGGCAACTAAGGGCGATGGACGAGGTGATGAATAGCATGGAAAATGGGATGGTGGCTAAGGGTGACATGTAAAGGCAGCGATGGTGGCAGCTTAAGGAGGTCAACGGTGGCACATGGCAATAGACATGGCGATGGGTAAGGACGGCATGAAGGGAATAGAGAGGATATAAGGGGACTAGTGAGAGGAGAGGGTGTGAGAGGGAACGAAATGAAGACAAAGGAGTGCTATAAAAGTATAACAAAATAGAAGAAAGAGTGTCGTTCGGAGTAAAACTTACTCGTGTACTATTGCCAAAAAGTGTTTCATGTGTGGGAAGCAAAGAAAGTTCCTGTGAAAGAGAATGGCGTGTGTGTCATTTAGTGAGGAAGGGATGCAAAGAAATTGGATGGAAAATTTTTGTAAGGTGAAGGAATGTTTAGGAGAATGTCGGCTCTTTTTGTTTGCACTTCAAATTCAAATCCTCCTGCACTTTTATTTGCACTTCTTGTACTTCTATTTTTTAAGTTTAAATTTGAATCTCCCGGGCAAATCTTCTCCCATTCACTTTATAAATTTGAATCCCTTTCCCTTTTCTCTCATTTTGATTCTCCCTCCCTTTCCCTTTTCTCTCATTTCGATTCTCTTTTTTTCAATCTTGTTGTTAAGCTTCCAACTCTTCTCTAGTTTCTCTTTTGACTCTTCCTTCGCTCACATGGTTATTAAAATTCCCCTCCCTTATATTTGGAGACCACCAAGAGATGAGTGATCTTCTAGAACCCCTCATCTTACCCTCTCCCCTCCTCTTACCTGGCATCCCTCCCTTCAAGAGATTAGTGATCTCATAGAACCCCTCCTTTTACCCCCTCCCATCCCCTTACTCGGGATTGATTACCCCCCCCCCTCCCCTCACCCATCACCTCTCCTCCTCCTCTCCTCTTATTCAACATTTCTCCTCCTCCCACTTACTCGGCGTTGAGAGCCAGGGACTATGATAGGGACTATCATAAGAGATAAGGAGAGAGGAGAGAAGAGAGGAGAGGGAAACCCTCCTCCCCTTACCCCTTGGTAGCTATGGCCGTCGAGGGGTAAGGGAAGGGGGAGAGGGAGGGGATACAATCTCCACTCCCTAGTGGTGCTCAAGGGAAGACCCCCTAGCGGCCGCGACTACCAAGGAGTAAGGGAAGGAGGTGAGGTAGGGACAACAATATTAATTAATTAAATTTGTTAATTAATTAAATTTTAATATTGATCCACATTTTGAGGAGACGTTCACCAAATTCTTCATACAATACCTTCGACAAATTTTGCGTTAAAAGGGTGAAGAGGCAAATTTCGAGAGAATTTCGAAAGAAGCAAAGAGAGATTTCTTGCTACATTGTAAATTTGAGCCGATTGATGGTGGTCAGTATTATGATTATGCTTGTAATGAACTCGGTAGACAAGCAAGGGACTCCGGAAGACTCACTCCAGAGCAAATTTCAAAGGTTCTTCCCTTCAGTTTTTATATGGTCACAATATGTATTTTTAAGCACCCGATAAAATATTTGATTGAGTTTGAAAGACTAAATCATGATATTTTTGCAAAGCGTAAGATAACCTCGACATAGAAAATCCTAATGAAAACGAGGTGTCTATGGACGACACTTGGTTCTCCAGCAACACATTTGAAAAGAACTGCCACAAAAGTAGACACATTGGTCAATTTTTATACATGTTTAAGTGCATTTGTACTAGGGGAAATCAAGAACAGGAAGAATCTCTCACAAGCTTCAAGGTAGCAAGAGATAGCTATGCAGACTACACAAGTATAATTTTTCAACTTGATGAGGTGTTTGAGCAAGTTGTGGCAGTTTGCCATGCATACGAGAAGGGTGACGTCACCTATGAATGTCCTTTGTTACTATCACAAAAGTCAAAGGTTGAGAAAAAAGAGGTGACAGTAGCAAGAATGTGGAGGCCCATAAAATATTTGCCGAATAGCTATGTAACAATGGTAGCAGAAAAACTTCTCAAGAAAGAATGGTTTTTTGGGAAGAAGGACAAAGATCATTGCATGGAGTGCATCAACATATAGGCTAAGCATGATACAATGAATAGTGTGATTAGATATTTTCTCACATCAAAAGATATCCTTGTGGTCAATGCAATATTGACCCTAGTATTGTGAAGCATATAGCCACTTTATCCACAGCTAAGGAAAAGGCAGGGGCACATAAGTGGATGAAGAATCAGGAAGATTGATCCAAAGTAGTCACCTCATTCATGAGAGCCCAAATCCCACCACCGATGATTGCATATGTTGAGAAGCTTGTGAATGAGCATAAAATGAGAATATCAAGGGATGTCAACCACGGCTTTTAATTCAATGTGAACATCACTTCAGAATCTGGAAAGGTTGTAGCATATATAGGTGTTTCAGATGAGGACTTTTTACTTGATGAAACAAGTTGGGATAAGCCCTAAGTATTCTTTATTGATGAGGTTTCTTCCAATGCTATTTGTCAATTCATCTATAGAATACTATATACCACCATTAGTAGAGTTGGAGTTTGCAATATTGTCATTTTTGTCAATAAAGAAAACAAGGAAGAGATGCATTGATGGGATATCTCAAGGTGTATGCCTCAAGCACACCTTATGTTTCTATGTGTGAGTGCTAGAGGCACAGTTAGGTGCCCATAAGCATAGTTAGGTGGTGGAGAGCCACATAGGATGATTGAGAGAATCTAGGAGCAGATTGAGGAGATGATTGTGGAGCTCTGAAGTCATTAGTGATGTCAGTTGAGCATGTATGAGGTGCCTACTTAAGGACCTCACTCTTCTTCATTCTACAAGCAAGTAATGCAAGTATTCTGAGTTTGTGTCCACTCTTTCCTTTCCTTTCAGTTTACCAACATGGTATCAGAGCCCTTTGATCCCCCTTGAGCCCATTTTTGCCACATCATCATCTTCTTCTTCATCTTCTTCTTCTCCATTTTCCTCTTTCTTCCCAAAATCTTTGAGAGCTTGGTTCTCCACCTACAAACGACCATTGCCCAAACCCTCTGAGCTGGAAACTCCTGTAGTATGGGCGAACTTCCACCTGCAAGCAATTGAAGAAAAAACGTTTGTGTTGGCTGCCATTCCCCAAACAGCGCATTTTTTGCCATTTCTTCTATTGCTCAATACTCCCTGCTTGCTCTGCCATTGCCTGAGCCCTCTTAGGAGTAGATGGGCGACCTCAAGACGAAGATTTTGAGCCATTTTTCAGCTCATTTGGTTTAGTAACGAGGGAGAAATCGTCAAAACTCAAGTCCAGCCTATACCAACTCTCCCGGGCAAAAGTGCGCACCATTTCGTCCAACCTCTGTGCTGGACCCTCTCTGGTATATGATAACCCTTCTACTTGTAAGTTTACAGTGAGCAAAGATGTTGTTTTTGATGAGATGAGCAGCTAGTATAAACCAGTAAATGTGATTGATAATGTAGATGCACAAAATGGTAATGCTGTACAGAATTCACAGCAGCAATCACAAAATATTAATGGACCTATAGTGTCCTCTAGTAGTGGATCACATACTTCGCCATGGACAGGCAGATTGAGATCAGGAGGATCTCCTCAAAGCAATGCAGATAGTGGTATGCAAGTATCACGAAAAGAAAAAGAGAAAGTAGATCAGCCCATGGTTGATGTGAATGCAGGTCACTCTTATGTGGATGGTGAATCCAGTGGCTCAGAACAGAGCCTTGATGATGAGTTGGGAATTCTATTGTTACACCTGGAGTAAGGAAGACAAGGGACGTTTTGAGAGCACCTGGTAGTGAGCCTATTTTGCGCAGGTCTACCAAAGTTAAGTATCCTGTGGATAGGCTGAAATATGATGGATTTAGAGCCATTCACTATGCCTATATGGTCAAAGTGATACATGAACCAGAACCCACTTTTTTTGAGCAAGCCATGGGAAAAAAAAATGGGGGAAAGCCATGGATGAGGAAATGGATGCCTTGGAAGCAAATGCTACATGGGAATTGGTGCCTTTGCCTAAATACAAGAATGCAATTGGCTGCAAGTGGGTCTATAAGGTGAAGCACAATGCAAATGGTTCTCTGAACAGATACAAGGCAAGATTAGTTATCAAGGGGTATGCACAGACATATGGCATTGATTATGAAGAAATATTCAGTTTGGTTGCAAGGATGGCAACCGTATGAGTAGTCATTGCTATGGCTATATGAAAGGGATGGTCTTTACATCAAATGGATGTAAAGAATGCCTTCTTGCATGGTGATTTGCAAGAAGAGGTCTATATGGATAAGCCACCAGGTTATGTGCATGTTGTTCATCCTGAGTTTGTTTGCAGGTTGAAGAAAGCCTTGTATGGCTTTAAGCAAGCACCCAGAGCATGATCTGACAAGATAGGATAGTATCTTGTCACTATTGGCTTTCAGATTTCCAAGGTAGATTTATCACTTTATGTGAGAAAAACAGAGAAAGGCATTATGTTGCTTGTCATTTATGTTGATGATTTGATCATCACAGGTGATAGTGATGAACTTCATGTGAAAATGCTATTGAAGCAGAAGTTTGAGATGAAGGATTTGGGAGAGCTGTGTTACTTCTTGCGCATTGAGGTGATTAGATCCACAAGCGGGATATGGCTCTTGTAGAGGCAATATGGATTGGACATGCTATCCAAATATGGGATGACAGGCTGTAAGCCTATTTTAGTTCCTTTGGAGCAGAATGTGAAGTTGAGTGCAGATGTAGGCGAGCTTCTAGAAGACCCTACTATGTACAGATGCATAGTAGGAAGTTTGATTTATATGACTATTACTAGGCTAGATTTGAGCTACGTTGTTGGGTTGTAAGTCAGTTTATGCAGGCTCCAAGGAAACCACATTTGGATGCAGTTAGATGCATACTGAGGTATGTAAAGTCCACATTGCAGTATGGACTATTTTATGAGACTGGGGTTTAGATACAGTTGCATGGATACACTGATGCTGATTGGGCTGGTAGTATTTCTGATAGACGATCTACCAATGGATATGTGTTCTCTTTTGGGAGTGCTGCAATCACTTGGAGTAGCAAGAAACAGCCTAGAGTTGCCTTGTCGAGCACAGAGGCTGAGTACAGGGGTGCAGCAATGGCTGCGTGTGAGGCAGCTTGGTTGCATAAGCTACTTTATGATATGCATCAGTCTACAGATGGGCCAGTTGTCATTTATTGTGACAACATGAGCAGTATACACTTGGAAAATAACCCTATCTATCATGCTAGAACAAAGCACATTGAGGTGCATTATCACTGTGCAGGAGAAGGTCCTAGTAGGCTTTATTGATCTAGTTTATGTTAGCACAGAGGATCAGATAGCTAACATATTCATGAAGGCATTGGGCGCAGAGAAGCTATGCAAGTTCAGAGACCTGCTTGGTGTGCAAGAATTGGGATTGAGCTCGAGGGGGAGTGTTGAGATATCAAGCTCCACTCGTGATATGCCAGGGTGACCATTGTGCATTTATGTCACCGACTTGTTAGCTGCAGACGCAGTTGGTACACTGCCCATGAAGAATAGCTAGATGATAGCTATCTTTATGTACTCTAGTTAGTGGCTCAGTTAGTATGCCACCTTAGTTAGCTGAGTTTGGTTTGAGACCCACATATAGGTTCACCTATTCCTTTTGTACTAAGAGAATTCTTTTCGCTTTCACAACTAAGAAGAGGAAAACTGTTTTCAACCTCCACCTTTGTGTGTATTCCCCCATTTTGTATGTGAGAAAGTTGCAAGTGAGACTCCTTACTTCTCTCCCACTCTCTTCACATAGAGTGAGACTCCACTCAAATAGAACTTAAAATACTACAAACATAACAAAGAAGAAGAGGTTTCATACATACAAGAGGGAGCGGGCGCTCCAAGACTACTCATAGAAAGAGAATGAACTAGAGAGATATGGACTCAAGAGTCTACATAAGACGATATCTACAAGAGGGAGAGAGAAGGCTCATGGAAGAGGCTTTAAGAGACTAGAGCTACAGCAGCATGAGGCTCAATGGTGGAAGATATGTTGAACAAGGGAGAGGAGGGCTCCTTTTAAAGAGATTTTATCATCCTCCTTCACCCATTTACAATTGTTGCCTGAAGATTCCTTTCCCCATCAATCACATAAGCCCTTATGTCACCATCCATGTTCTTTTTGGCTACTCTTGCCATGTGTCCCATCAAAAGATGCTCAAGACTCTTAAAATATTGAGAAAGTCAAGAGTCTTCCCACATGGAGCCCATAGGGACCCTCTCTTTTCCATATGTCCACATCCTCCTTATTCCACATAGGAATTCTAGAGGGATTCCTCTTGACTCCACATTCTTCCACACTCCTCCATTTGCCTTCCACAAGCTTGGCATGTGAACTCTCTTATATTATTGGAACACATGGACATGAGACCCAGCTCTTTATATGACTCACTCTTCTGATTTTCTAAAAACCCCATAATGTCCCATATACAAATAACTCTCCCCCCATACCAAGGTATTTATCATTAATACACATGGTATTTACAATGATCCATTACACTCATCCTCTCAATCCCATACAATATCTTTAAAAATAGAAATAAGTGAGAGTTGCTAGGCTATCAAACTCTTGTCAAACATAGAGAAAAACAATACCAGTGCCAAATAATATATCAAAATTTGGCGTCATAGTGTGTTAGTTAACAAGAGCTCTTTTATGGTATTTTTATTGATACAAAATTACAAAAATGTGTGTGTATAGTACATGTTTAGGAATTGTGGTGGAGTGAGAGAATTGAATGTAAAGCTAAAGGAAAAAACAAAATACAATTATTAATTATATAATTATTCTCTCTTCAAAAATTATGGAAAACTATCCAAGTAATGTTTTAAAAAATAATGGTAATTTAGTCCTACGCAAATTTCTTGGCAAATTAGTCATTGTACCCCATAGCCATTCCTCACCAACAAAAGGCCATTCAAATTTGATTTTTTGAATTTTTTTTGGGGGAAATGGATCTCCATGGACCCAAGAGCCATTCCCCTCAAAAAGAAAATTGAAAAGAAATGGCCTAGAGGCCATAAGTGCAAGTGAGTTTGCACTTGCCCACACTTCATGTCTCTGAGCCAATTTTGGCCCAAATTGTTTTCGGGTTTGCCCCCAAGGGCTATTTCCCTTAAACAAAATTGAAACAAATGGCCCAGAGTCCCCAAGCATGAGTTAGCATGCATTTGAACAAGACAGCAATGCCTCCATGCCATCCTTTTTTAAAAAATTTTGAGAAAATGGATCTCCATGGCCGTAGATTGCCAATTATTAAAAAAAAAGCAAGAAAAAAAGCCATCTAGAAAAAAATGTTGTCCCCCCCGTTTGAATGAGATGACTTTCAAAAAACAGTGCCATTAGTGCATGTCTCGTTGGCTAGTCTGCCACCACTTCTAAGGCATGTTGAGAGACCATGCTCAACATCATGTGATTAAATGTGCATAGCACTGACACATATACAGTGCTATAAAGCAAAGGGTTAGATTCCCTAACCCTAACCCTAAATGGGTTTATATATATTCTACATTTTAAACTAAATCTAGTGTACAGTTAGTCATTTGTGGTGTGCTCTCAGTTGTGTCCTCTCCCCTCATCTCCACTCTTCTCCTCTCCCCTCTTCATATTTTGTCATGGTATTAGATTTCCCTTGACTTCCGCTGAGGCATTGTGATCCATGTGCATGAGAGAGATTGCAAGATTGAGAAATCAAGAGATTGAGAGATCTTAAGTGTTCTCTTTCGTGAGAGAAAAATTATGTTCATTTTCAAAGGATTTCCATCCATTCTGTTCATCTCTATGTGAGAGAGTTCTTTGATTGAATGTGAGAGAGAGTATTCTACTCGCTCTATGGATTGCTGAGTGAGATATAGGGAGTGAGATAAAGAGAGAGACTTAGGATCTTGGGAATCCAATGAGAAGATTTCTCTAAAACTCAGACTTGTCTTATAAGTGTGAGAGAGAGTATTCTAGTTCTCTGCAAGGTTTTTAAGCTCTTAGTAGTGGATCTAAAGAAAGCTTGGAAGCTGCTTCGATAAAATTCCTTGTGTATCTTCAAGCTAGGCATTACGACGGTCAGCAGAATTCTCAAATCATCTCTAGAAAAGATTGCATGCTCCACATACTGAAATGGTAAGTAGGAGCTTCCCAAGGGAGCTCAAGGGAGCCCAACAACTGCAGCTCTGATACCATGACAAAATATGAAGAGGGGAGAGGAGAAGAGTGGATATGAGGAAAGAGGGCATAGCTCCAGAGCACACCACAAATGACTAACTGTATACTAGATTTAGTTGAAAATGTTGAATATATACAAACCCATTTAGGGTTAGGGTTAGGGGATCTAACCCTTTCCAACATCCAACAATGCTCACATAGCTTCCAAGCTCTATTAGCATACTTCGACTGATGACACAGTCCACAGCCGCCCCTCACATAGAAGCTCTATGTGTGCTCCCAATCGAGGCAACAACCTACCACCATCAAAGTAAGCTCAGGGACTACATGCATCTGATCTCCAACACTTGCAATAGCAAGCCAACAGGCTCCTGTCACCATCATCAATAGCCTGACGCACTACACATAGAAGGAGACGTAATCTTTTTGATTCTGTCGGTATATCCTCATAAGATTTTGGTCCACCTCTACACGCTGTGACAAATGGGATTCAACTATGGTTGGGGTAGCTACACCTTCGGTTAAGTTAGCTAGACCAGAGGGCCATGTGGCACTTCTTGACCACCTGGATACCACATCAGCAACATCCTGCATAGTGCCACATCAGCACCTTATCTTCCACATGTCACATCAGCACAAGGAGACCCTATCCTACCATGTCATCAGATAGCTCATGCCTACCACATCACTAGGCTGACATAAGCATTGCCATGTCATCATCCACATTAGCATGTCTACGTTATCTATCATGTCATCATACTGACCTCACCGTGCCATGTCACCCTTGCTAATCAAGAGCCACCTCACCAATTGCCACATGGCACTACCCCCTATAGGCACACTAGACCCCTGCCAAGCACAATTTATGTGACCACCTATGCCACATCATCACATAGTGCCCTAGAGGCACACCCCTGCATGTGAACACAGTGGCCACATCATCACTTTGCACCCTTTTTTTCCCCTCCACCTAGATCAAGCCATACCTCTTGATCCAGGAAGAATTTGACGGTGTTCAAAAAGAAAAATTGCTGAATTTTTTGTGCTCTATGCAGTTGTCACATCATGCACACATTTTGGCACAAGTATCACTAGCTTTTGAGCCTCGCTGGCAAATCTAATTCCTTCATGCACATCAGCCTCTACATCTACTCATCTGACCCAGCACATAAAAAGAACCAAAGAAAAATAAATTATTTGTTGTTCTTTGATCGATCGATGTTTGGTCTAGATCTCAATCAGAGTAGACTAGATCGCCATAGTGGAGACGATTTGAATTTCTCCAAGTTGCCAATCTAACTTCTAAGCCATGCCCAAAATTCCCAACTAGTTCTTACTAGGAGTCAGTCCATATGCTCACATGTGGTTTCACACTCATTACATTTTCTGAAACCCTACCATCTTCAAATCAGTGAGCAATCTTCAGTGGTATTGGCACATTATATTAGTGGGCAGATAGCACATGATTGGATTTCACACACACATGCCATCATTATAAAGTTGGCTACTTTTCAGCATTGTGCACATCATTTCAAGCCTTGTAAAGCCTCTTGGCTATTTCTAGCATAATTTGCCACAAGCCTTGTAATTTAGATTGGATTATATATTGTAGTTCTACCTTCATCACTGACAGTTCAGATTTCACTTACTATAGTTAGTGTTTTGTAGTTGATACAAACAGTGATTTCACAATCAGTTTGAGTTCATTTCTTGCACCATGTATTACGTTTAGCAACTTCAATATGGAGGCATCTGCTAAGCTAGACAACTCTAATTACGGCACACGAAAATACCAAATGGAGACCATTCTTGGACTTCATGACCAATGGGAGTATGTCGATGGGTCTACACCTAGACCATAGGATGATCTAGCTAGCAGCAGCTCTACTCCACCTGTTGTCAGAGCACTAACAGCAGGATCTATAGTGGGATCTCCAGCTACACAAATAGTTTTTGCACCTATAGCAGATCCTGCCATTGCCCGAGCACAGGCTGAATGGAATAAGAAAGATAAGTATGCATGTCATCTGATCAAGCAAAATGTGCAAGATGTCATGCTATGATAGCTCAACACCATCAAGACATCAAAAGAAGCATGGGATATGTTCATAGCTCTCTCTGAGTCTAAGAATACTTCCAAGATTCTCACATTAAGAAACCAAATCAACTAGAGTTTTTGCAACAACAACAAAACTCGTCATGCTTATGTACTCAGAATCAAAGACTACAACAATCAACTCCCAGCAAAAGGAGAGACCATGAATCTAGTAGAAATGGTTCAAGTCATCCTAAATGGACTAGAAGAGGGATACACGAATCTAGTCCAGAGTATTGCCATCCCAATGGCAAATTCAGACAGCCGAAGAACTTCTGTCAGTCTTACTTGGTGAAGAACTCAAGACTCAAGCCATTCATGCACACAAAGGTCATTCTAATGATCAGGAATTCACAGCTTGATAGAAGCAGAGGCAGAGGCAGATGTAGATTATTCCAGAGAAGTGGTCATCGTCAACAACAAAATTAGCATCAAAGTCATAATCAGTATCAGCATCATCCTCAACAACATCAGAATGAGCAAAGAGGAAATCATTCCAATCGAGGAAGATTCCAAGGACAAGGGAATGCATCCACCAACATGTCAAACATTCAGTGCAACTACTGTCATAAGGTTGGACACAATTAAAGAGATTGCCACAAGAAGTAGGACTACCAAGGCGGTCAATCCAGCAGTAATCGAGGGAATTTTTGTAGAAGATGAAATCATCATGGTGGATATCCCAGTCATAGTAATTATGCAAATGAACATGGGAATATGTTTCTTGTAAATGAGGAAATGCAAAAAATTAATACATTGTATCTAGACACAGATTGCAATTCAAAAGAGGATTTCAGATATCAAGTCGACCAAGCAAATCAAGATCCTTGGTACATTGACACTAGTGCATCATCTCATATGACAAAATCATCATGAATGGTTCATAGAGATTAAACCATTAGAAGGTCAAAAGAATGTCATCTACACACAATAGATAATACACCAAATCCAGTTCAAGGGATAAGCATTATCCCTATGAACAATTTCACTGGTACGAAAGGATTGGTGAAAAATGTTCTCTATGTTCCAAAGCTCAACAACATCAGCATTAGCAAAGAGGAAATCATTCCAATCGAGCAATATTCTAAGGATGAGGGAATGCATCCACCAACATGTCAAACATTCAGTGCAACTACTGTCATAAGTCAGTCATCTACAAAAAAGGTTGATGAAAAAGAGCAAGAATTGCTAGAAGCACCCCAAGTAGAGACACGGCCATTCGAACGGTATACTAGGAAAAGCAAACCTCTAGCCAGATTGACATATGCTTAGAAAGGCAAATCAATTCAGGTTGAAACCACCAACTATGCTCTTATGACTACCATCATGGCTACAGAAGAGCCAGTGTACTTCAAAGACACAGTTGACAACCCTGAATGGCAAAGTGCTATGAATGAGGAAATGGATGCTTTGTACAAGAATAATACTTGGGAATTATGCGACCTTCCACCAAGAAAGAAGGCCATAGCAACCAAATGGGCCCTGGGGCACCAAATCAATATGTAATATGTTACTACCTCGTCCAAAATTCAAGGTATGGGGGGACAAGGTCCATATATAATATGCATGGATTTCCTTTAAAAAATTCAAATATGCAAGGGAAAAATAAGAAAATTTCATGTCCCCCCTCCCACAAAATATAAGGGATATACCTTGAAAAATATGCACGATTTTAAGATTTGTACATATTTTTCATAATATGTGAGGCCCAAGGGGGGGGTCTTTTGGATGAGGAAGGGTAAAACAAAAATTACACTAAATTATGAAAACCCATCTCCTTTCAAATTAATGTAACCTTTTATGTGTTACCCAAATTTTAAGGTGTAAAGACATATTTGAAGCTCTTTTAGTGTAGAACACAACCATGTTACTTTGAATAATGTTTACTCATGTCATATTGTTAAATTCATCTCATACTCAAGATTTTGATAGATTTTCTTCCTAAAGGGAGTTGGTGCCCCAGGAAATGGGTATACAAAGTGAAGTACAATCTAGATGGAAGCATTGAAAGATACAAAGCTAGATTAGTTGCGAAAGGATTTGCACAACAATATGGTCAAGATTATGATGAGACTTATGCTCTAGTAGCAATGATGGATTCATACGATTCTTGATATCACTAGCAACACTTAGTAGATGGAATGTGTATGAGTTCAATGTCAAGAATGCATTTCTCAATGGTTACCTAGATGAGGAAGTCTACATGTAGCAACTAGTAGGTTATATTGAACTAGGAAAGGAGAATTAGGTTTGCCATCTCAAGAAAAGACTCTACGGCTTAAAGCAAGCACCCAAAAGTTGGCATAATAGAATTGACAAGTATTTTGTTGATCTAGGATACATGAAGTCCAATGCAGATCATACTCTCTACTCCAAAGTTCAAGGGGAAGACATTACTATTGCACTTTTGTACGTAGATGATCTAATTGTGACAGAACCAAGGATAGCTTCATCAAAAAACTAAAACAAGACTTATCTATAGAGTTCACAATGAAAGATCTTGGACTTATGCACTATTGTCTTAGAATTGAATTTTGGAGAGATTCAAATAGCACCTTCATGAGTCAGCTAAAGTATGTTGATAGTCTCCTGAAGAAGTTTCATATGGAAGATTTAAGTTTCAAATTTGGAATTTAAATTTAGTTTTTTGCAATGAGGAAGGCAGTAGTGCCAATCTACACAGCTGTTGAGAGTTCACGCTCAACATCATGTGATCATGTGTGCATAGGACCATCACGTGATCATATGTGCATAGCACTAACCTTATAAAGTGCTATAAAGGAAAGGGTTAGATCCCCTAACCCTAACCCTAAATGGGTTTGTATATATTCTATTTTTTCAACTAAATCTAGTGTACAGTTAGTCATTTGTGGTGTGCTCTCTAGCTATGCCCTCTCTCCTCATCTCCACTCTTCTCCTCTCCCCTCTTCATATTTTGTCATGGTATCAGAGCTCCCTTGCCTTCCGTTGAGGCATTGTGATTCTTGAGAGAGTGAGAGTGATTAAGAGGATCAAGAGTGTTCTTGAGTGATTGTGAGGATTCTCTTCCATTGAGAGAACTTCCACATTGAAAGAAATTTCCATCATACAATTCCATCCATGTGAGAGAGAGAGAGAGTGCTCATTCCTTTGAGAGACTTCCATTGTTGAGTGATGCTTGAAAGATAGAGATCTTTCGAAGCTCCAATTTATAGTAACTATTGTACCTCTATTGAGAGGAAGAATCTCCTTCAACAACAAAAGCCTTACACAGAGTCAAAAGCTCACAGGCTCCTATCAACGTTCATGTGACTAACGACTAGTAGCAGTCGTAGCACCCCTGTACTACTCCAGTACCTCACCAATGACTTCCTTCTCAAGCACATGCAATGGTTTTTTCATTGAACAACAGCTCACGGGCCTTCTCCTTCAATGGAAAATAGATGACAACAAAGGCCTTGCAGCACCTCTAAGGTAGCCCACCGATGGCTCTTTCAATCGGCTCCCTAGCAGTGCGACCTCTCAACAACAGCTGGTGCACAAGGCGCCTATACCATGCTACAAAACTAGCTCCATAGAGCTCAGTTGCGACCAGCCATCCAAATGACTTGCAAGGGCCCTTCTACAATAGCGCACACTATTGCACCATCTCCAACAACCCTTCAGCGACCAACTCCAAGGCCCCTCCAATTGTGCACCGACTCAAATTCCTGGCTCTCCATGACCGACAGCCTTAGAGCCTCCTCACAACGTCGACCGGTAGCCTCTAATCAAACGAGACCCAATTAGTGCCTTTGCATATCCAAAGAGCTCAGTCGCCAGCCGTGACTCACTCCACGGCCTCTGGATCTCCAAGCGTAGCAGCAAACTATCACCTTCTGCTAGCTTCCTCGCTCCAACCCATGGGCAAACAACGATCTCCTATAGAGTAACCACAGAGCAGCTTCTGTGCAGTCTATAACAACCTTGCAGCTCAACTTCAACTCAATCGATCGACTAGCATCCTTTGGTGACTCCAACGACTGTAATGCCTCCAACAACGAGCATTGAAGGCATATCCACAGACGGGCATCTCCTTACTGTATCGTGGGCTCACGGGTCTTCTTCATCTCAGCAGCTGCTCCAGCATACCGGCCTTCTACTTCAAGCAGCTAATGATTGGTGCTCTAGTGACCCGCCTCTGACTACAAGCTCACGGTAGCTCCTCCTGGCTCTACAGATCAATGCACGTGACACCACACAGTCAATCGCACCCTGCAATAGAGGACTCATGGCCCTCAGTGACTCAGAGCCCACAAGCTCCAGCGTAGGAGACGAAATCTCTAAGATTCCATCGGAATCATCGAGATTCTGGTAAACTACTGAACGACATGTGGCATAGTCCACCAAACCCTATCACAAGGGTTACCACACACTGATGTAGTCTCAAAGTTGACATGTGTCAATCTTTATTTGTCACGTGGCAGACCTTATCTACCACATCATTGCCACATCATCATTGTCTACCATGTCATCATTGTCTACCATGTCATCTGCCATGATGGTAGCCATGTCATCATTGTCTACCATGTCATCTGCCATGATGGTAGCCATGTCATCATCGATTGCCACATCATCATCGACTACCACATCATCACCGACAGCCACGTCATCATGGCCACATCATCCTACCAGCTCAACTGCCACATCATTAGGGACACATCATCATTACCACATCATCTACTGACATCATTTGTGCCACCTTAGCACAGGCTCCACTGGCACACCTCTTGCTAGGCATAGTGCCACATCACACTGCATGTGACCCACAGTAACACATCATCATTGAGCACCATTTGCACTCCTTTTGCCCCTCCACATAGATCAAGTCGTATCTGTTGATCCAGGATGAATTTGAGGGTGCTCCAAAAAGGAAAGTCGCTCATTTTTTTGTGCTCTACACGCTCGTCACATCACACTCACAATTTGGCACAAGTTATTTTAGCCTCACCGACAAAACCACTTCCTTCATGCACATTTGCCTCTAGATCGACGCATCTGACCCAGCACTTAAAAAGAACAAAAGAAAAGGAATTATTTGCTGTTCTTTCATGATCGATCAATGGTTGGTATAGATCTAGATCAGAGTAGACTAGATCGCCATAGAGGGGATGCTTTGAATTTCCCCAAGTTGACAATCTAAGCCATGTTCGAAATTCCCAACTAGTACCTACTCGGAGTCAGTCCATACACTCACACACGGTTTCACATCATTACATTACCTGAAACCTTACATTCATTAGTTCAGTGAGCAGACTTCAGAGTTCAGAGGCATTGAAGATTGTTTCAGTGGGCAGATAGCATTTGATTTCACACACATGCCACCATTGTAAAGCCTATTCGGCTATCTCACGGCATCGTGCACATCATTTGAGCCTTGCAAAGCCTCTTGGCTATTCCCAGCATCATTGCCACAAGCCTTATAATACATATCAGATTTTATATATTGCAGTTCTATCTTCACCGACGATTTAGAGATTTCACTTGGCATAGACAGTGTATTTGTAGTTGATTCATACAGAGATTTTCACGACACTTTTGAGTACATTTCTTGCATCATGTCGACTAGCAACCTCAATCTGGAGGCATCTGCTAAGTTAGACAACTCCAATTACGGTACATGGAAATACCGAATGGAGACCATTCTTGTACTTCAGGACAAATGGGAGTATGTCGATGGGTCTACACCTAGACCATTGGACAATCCAGCCACCAGTAGCTCTACTCCATCTGTTGTCACAAGACCAGCAACGGGATCTACAATGGGATCTACATCTACACAAACAGTTTTCGCACTAGTAGCCGATCCTACCATTGCTCGAGCTCAGGCAGAATGGGATAAGAAAGACAAGTACGCCTATCACCTGATTAAGCAAAATGTGCAAGATGTCATGGTAGGAGAGCTCAACACAGTCAAGAAATCAAAAGAAGCATGGGATATGTTTGCAGCTCTCTACGAGTCTAAGAACACATCCAAGATTCTCATCCTGAGAAACCAGATCAGCTAGAGTTTCCACAACAATAGTGAAACAGGTCATGCTTATGTACTCTGCATAAAAGACTACAACAATCAACTTGCAGTAGCAAGAGAGACTATGAACCCCACAGAAATAGTTCAAGTCATTCTGAATGGACTAGGAGAGGCATACGAGAATCTAGTCTAGAGTATTGCCATCCAATAGCAAATTTTGATGCTGGAAGAACTTTAGTCAGTCCTACTTGGTGAAGAACTTAGGACTCAAGCTATTCAAGCACGTAAAGGTCATTCTAATGATTAGGCATTCATAGCTTCAAACAGAAGCAGAGGCAGAGGTAGAGGCAGAGGCACATCATATCAGAAAAGTGGTCATCATCAACAACAAAACCAAAGTCAGCATCAGCATCATCCTCAGTAACATCAGAATCAGCAAAGAGGAAATCATTCCAATCGAGGAAGATTTCAAGGACGAGGGAATGCATCCACCAACGTGTCAAACATTCAGCGCCACTATTGTCACAAGTTTGGACACTATGAAAGAGATTGTCGCAAGAAGCAGTACGACCAAGGCGGTCAATCCAGCAGTAATCGAGGGAATTCTCGAGGCAGAGAAAATCATCATGGTGGACATTCTAGGCACAGTCATTTTGCAAATGAACATGGAAATATGTTTCTTGCAAGCGAGGAAATGCATCAAACTAATACAGTGTACTCAGATGATGCTGATTTCAATCCCAAAGACAATTTCAGCTATCAAATCGACCAAGTGGAACAAGATCCTTGGTACATCGACAGCGGTGCATCATCTCACATGACAAATCATCAGGAATGGTTCACAAAAATGAAGCCATTAGAAGGACAGAAAAATGTCATCTACACAGTAGACAATACATCGAATCTAGTTCAAGGGACAGGTGTTATCCCTATGAACAATTTCACTAGTATGAAAGGATAAGTGAAAGGTGTGCTCTATGTTCCGAAGCTCAGCAAGAACCTTTTGTCCGTGGGTCAAATGATGGAACACAATTACAAAGTCATCTTCGATGGTGATGAATGCACTATCAGAGATAAATCTAAAAGATGTCAGCTAGTAGCAAAAGGTGTCAAGGAAGGATGTTTATATAGAATGCTAGCTACAGTACCAGATAAGCATGCCATGTCAGCTCAACTGCAACAGATGCCACTATCTGCAAAATGGCACAAGAGATATGGTCATGTCAACTTCAAGTACTTGTTAGATCTCAGGAATCAGAATATGGCAATTGGAATTCCGAAGCTACAATTTCTTGGAAAAGTTTGTGAAGCATGCTACTTCGGTAAACAAAAGTGAACCAACTTTGGCAGAAGTACCTCTCATGCATGAGGTATTCTTGATTTAGTACATACAGATGTGGGGTTATGCCCAGACCCGCAGCATCAATGGTTCACTTTATTATTCATCAATGACTACAGCAGATATTGTTGGGTCTACTTTTTGAAAGAGAAATCTGAAGTGTTTTCTAGATTTCAAGAATTCAAAGCCATGGTAGAAAACTAGACAAGCAGAAAGATCAAGGTCATGATATTAGATAGAGGAGGTGAATACATGTCTTCAGCATTCATGAACTTTTGCAAAAATCATGGCATTCGAAGACAATTCACATGTGCAGATACTCCTCAATAGAATGCAAGAGCTAAAAGGAAGAATGGCACTTTAGTAGATAGTGCTAGAACAATGCTTAGTGAAAAGCATCTTTCGAATCAGTATTGGGCAGAAGCAATAGCCATTGCAAAATATTTGCTTAATCGGCTTCCTACCAAACCGATACAGGGTATGACTCCTTATGAAGCATTCACTGGACACAAGCCACACATTGGGCATCTACGCATATTTGGTTGCATAGCATATGCCCACATACATGATTATCATCGCGGGAAATTGGATGCAAAGTCACGCAAATGCATCATGGTTGGCTATAGTAAGAAAGCAAAGCATACAAATTGTATGATCCCATCAACCGCAAGGTCATTATCTCCAGAGATGTAATCTTTGATGAGGAATCAGAATGGAAAACCTCACCTACCGAGGAGATAGAAGCACCGACTTCACAATCATCTATAGAACAGGTTGATGAAGAAGAGCAAGAATTGCCAGCAACACCCCAAGCAGAGCCACAACAACTCAGACGGTCTAGTAGGAAAAGCAGACCTCCAGCCAGATTGACATATGCTCAGAAAGGCAAAGCAATTCAGGTTGAAATCACCAATTATGCTCTTATGAATACCATCATGGCTACAGAAGAGCCAGTGTACTTTGAAGACACAGTAGACAAGCCAAAATGGCAAACTGCTATGAATGAAGAAATGGATGCTTTGTATAAGAATAATACTTGGGAATTATGTGATCTTCCACCAGGAGAGAAGGCCATAGCAAACAAATGGGTATACAAAGTGAAGTACAATCCAGATGGCAGTATTTAGAGATACAAAGCCAGACTAGTTGCAAAAGGATTTGCACAACAATATGGTCAGGACTATGATGAGACTTATGCTCGAGTAGCAAAGATGGATTCCATACGGTTCTTGATATCACTAGTGACACTCAGTAGATGGAATGTGTATCAACTCGATGTCAAGAATGCATTTCTCAATGGTTATCTAGACGAGGAAGTCTACATGCACCAACAACCAGGTTATGTTGAACCAAGAAAGGAGAATAAGGCGTGCCATCTCAAGAAAAGTCTCTACGGCTTAAAGCAAGCACCCAGAACTTGGTACAGCAGAATTGACAAGTACTTTGCTGATCTGGGATACATGAAGTCCAATGCAGATCATACTCTCTACTACAAAGTTCAAGGGGAAGACATTACTATTGCACTTTTGTACACAGATGACCTGATTGTGGCAGGAAGCAAGGATAGCTTTATTAGAAAACTGAAACAAGACTTATCTACAGAGTTCGACATGAAAGATCTTGGACTTATGCACTATTGTCTTGGAATTGAGTTCTGGAGAGATTTAGATAGCACATTCATGAGTCAGCTCAAGTATGTTGACAGTCTCCTGAAGAAGTTTCATATGGCAGATTGCAAGATTGCAGCCACTCCCATGGAACAGAGTTTGAAACTTACTAAAGATTCAGAGAAGCCTACAATCAATGACAGATACTACAAGCAGCTCATCGGATCTCTTATATATCTGACAATCACACGGCCAGATATTTGTTATGCAGTAAGCTCACTAGCATAGTTTATGGCAAATCCAAAACAGTCTCACTGGAATGCAGCCAAAGGAGTCTTGAGATACATCAGAGGTACAAGATAGTTTGGGATAGAATACAGAGGAAGTCATCCATGGTTGCATGGATACTGTGATAGTGACTATGCCAGAGATCATGAGACCAGGAGATTGACACAGTGATATGCATTTTTCCTTGGTCAAGGTGCTATATCATGGTTTTCAAACAAACAACCAATTGTTTCTTTTTCTTCGGTTGAAGAAAAATATAGAGCACTCACTACAAGTGCATGTGAGGCTATATGGCTCAGAAGACTATTGTCAAAAACAGATTACTTTGATGAGTCAAAGCCAACAACAATATAATGTGATAATTAATCGACTCAAGCATTGGCCAAAAATCTAGTATATCACTCCAGGACAAAGCACATTGATGTTAGAGAGCACTTCATCAGAGAAAGAGTGATACTTGGTGACATCACACTGCAGCATTGTGATAGCAAAGAGAATGTTGCATACATCTTTACCAAACCACTCGATAAAGAGCTTTTCCAAAAACACCGATTAGCTCTTGGTTTGACGTAGAGGAAGGACATTCCCATTAAATGGGTGTGATGGAATGTAATGCTCAGTCCTTCTACGATTCCCCAGTATCATCATCTTGAGGAAAGGCCTACTTCATGATGTTGATCTTGAGGGAAGGTGTTGAGAGTTCATGCTCAACATCATGTGATCATGAGTGCATAGCACCATCACATGATCATATGTGCATAGCACTAACCTTATAGAGTACTATAAAGGAAAGGGTTAGATCCCCTAACCCTAACCCTAAATGGGTTTTTATATATTCTATTTTTTTAACTAAATCTAGTGTACAGTTAGTCATTTGTGGTGTGCTCTCTAGCTGTGCCCTCTCTCCTCATCTCCACTCTTCTCCTCTCCCCTCTTCATATTTTGTCAACAACCCCATGGGCAAGCATGGTACTTATTCTATGATCCTCCATAAGATAGTGGAGATTGGCAATAGTACCATCCTCCATACGAGGTTGTCCACTGGTGTCCGCCATGCAATCTCTTTTATGCACAACACCTCATAGTAATGGCAGCTTACCACATTGTGTACTTATAATACCATGGTGTATAGTCCAATTTACAATGCAGTAAGTGGTAGTTTCCAAATGGGAACTACTCAATCAACTGGTTTCCACTACTCGGCATACCAAGCACATATAACCCTACCACATCTCAATAGGATAGTGATCCAATTGAACTATTGCTTTTGTCAATACCACAGTATGACCCTGTACATCAACAAGCTATTTCTTGATTCCTTCATATCTTGTCCTGAGGTTGCGAATGTTCTCCTTCAGCATCACCACTTGTTGCTCACTAGCTACAGCAACTCTATATGTTGCAAAAAATATAGTTTTGAGCAATTTGAATGTTTAATATGATTTTAAATTCAAACAAGGTGAATGATATTTAATCATTCATAATGTTAGAAAATTTTTATGAAGGTATACCTATGGTTGTGTGTGTGTACTTGTGTATCCATGTGTGTGACCACCTATGTGGTGAGTGTGCATGTAGTAGGTGTGATTGATGATGTGTCACTCAGTAGGTGTCAGTGTGGAAGATTCTAATGGATGATTGAGAGATTCATGGAGAGATTAGTGGAGTGATTTGTGGATCTAGGATGCTCTCTCTTGAGCTCACATACAATGTATCACTGGCCTATATATTGGAACTTCCTCTCATGAATAAAGAACTCTTTCTCCTTCATTGTTGATCTCATCATGACTTTCTTGTAGTTCCTTCATGCCATGTCCTCCTTGAGCTCCTAGCCTCCATTTTTTGCCATGTGTCATCACCTCCTTCATCTTCTCCATCTTCTTCCATATTTTACTTCCTTTCTCTCTAAAACATGCACAGCTTAGTTCTCCTACCACATGCAAAATCTTTATGAAAACTATGCTTTGCATGATGAATGCTTGCTTCAACAAAGATAAAGCGTATATACTCTATGATGATGATCTTGTGATGACATGGATGTTGGCTATGTATGAGCTTCGATGTATAGGAGTAGACATTGCTCAATTCTTCTGACAAGTGGTAAGACCCTATTCATACTCAATCTATTTGAAGGCATATGGGATGCAAGAGAGCTCAAAGAGCAAAGGAGTTACAAGATTGGCTACACCAAGAACCTCTCCAATGACAATGAACCTCACACTATGGTAGCTTGGAAGAGAAGGAGGAAAAGGACAAGACATGCCATCAAAGGGGGGTATTTCCCTACATCTTCAATTTATAATTTTTGTGTGTGTTGAGTCAATAAGGGTTCTCTGCCATGGGTAGTCCCCCTAAAAATATTTTATTGGGTTTTATATTTTATTAAGGGTTGCTAGTCATTTTGTCAAGGAACCTCCAAGAGAGATTGTAAACCAGGGACCAAAATTGGAGTGAGATCATGTTGGAACTAGGGTGTCCAAATGAGTCTACTGCCAAAGCAACTTAGAGTGAGTCTAGGTCAGGATCATGTGTGTTGCCACCAGAGGTTGGCAAGCCATGAAGTTTCCCATAGACTACTACTAGGGGTCAAGGTCATCAATTTGTGGGGGGGTGTTAGAACAAATTGATGAAGGTATACCCATGGTTGTGTGTGTATTCTTGTGTATCCATGTGTCTGACCACCTATGTGGTGAGTGTGCCTATAGTAGGTGTGATTGATGATGTGTCACTCAGTAGGTGTGAGTGTGGAAGGTTCGTGGATGATTGAGAGATTCATGGAGAGATCAGTGGAGTCATTTGTGGATCTGGGATGTGTAAGAAAACAATACAATGTCTGTGCTCAACAGATAACAGGATCTCGTATGCAAGAGAGAAAAGCAGATAGTATGGAGAATCAAAAATTTGATTACTATAAAACTGATAGATGGCGCTGCCTCCCAGCCGCGTGCGCTCCTATGAGAGAAGCTTCAATGGCATGCTGGAAACAATAGAGCACGGAAGCTGGATGCTAAGGAATCAGGGTTGCTGTAGCCAGTGATGATGATGGGCTTCACAGGCTTGCTCTTATATAGCCACGAGTCGTAGTCGGTTAGACCCAATTGGTGACTGACCCAATCCACCCAAAACAGTTGACTGGAGGTCAATCCCAAAATAGGCCACTGACCACACGTTAGAATCATGGTGCAGAATAGAGCAACTGACCTACGATTTTCGTTCAGCCCAGAGCCATCCAAGATCATCTGGGGTTCCAAACGGGCCCCGCAACTCGAGAGTGGGGCTGCCCTGAGAAATGCTCCGTCTACCCTCAGTGCGGTCAGTCATGGGATGCCTTCTCGCACTTGCATGTAGCCTAGTTGGCAGTGTGCCAACTCTATCTGAAGCCGTCCAGCCATCAGGCCACACATTTCCCCCATCTGTTGTCCAAACCAGGACCTACCAGATGACCGAGCTACTCAAATGCCTTCTCCTCATATGGGGGGCTTACAAGTAGAGTTAGCTGGTTCTCGCATAGTTACATGAGAGTGGAGCATTGATATTTAACACCCCCCTCAATGTCCACCTGCAAGTGAGCTTACTTTTTCGGCCCAATGCCAAGTCGATGAAGATGCCTCTCCAGCAAGTCTCTTCCAAGAGCCTTCGTGAAGATGTCCGCAGCATTCTCTGTAGTCGAACAGTACACCAAGTCGACCTCTCCATCCATGATGAGCGCATGTACAAAGTGATATTGAATCTCAATGTGTTTTGTGCGAGCGTGGAACACAGGGTTCTTTGCAATTGCCATGCAACTCTGATTGTCACATGATAACTGCGTAGGCTTGTTCTGCACTGCACCCATGTCCCGTCAACCACACTGCCTCACAAGAAGCAAAACATGCTGATTTGTACTCAGCCTCAGTAGAAGAAAGAGCAACTGTGGGTTGCTTCTTGCTGACCCATGACATTGCTCCATTGTTAAAGATAGTGTAAATTGCACTATCCACATAGGGCATAGGGGCAAACCCTAACCCTAACCCTAACCCTAAGGGGTTCACATGTATATCTTCATGTTCATTGTCAATACACTTAGTGTACAGGTAGCTATATCGTGTGCACTCCTCTCTCTCTCTCTCTCTCTCACTTCCACTATCATGGTATCAGAGCCAATGGTGCTCCACTCCCTTCATGAGTGTCAAGCCCTCCTTGCATGAGGCATCTTCCATTGAGAGAGATTTCCGTCGAGAGAGAGTCGAGCCCTTGTTCCGTCAAGGCACAAGCCCTTGTTCCGTCAAGGCAACAAGCCCTCTTTCATGAGGCATCTTCATCTCTGAGCTAGCTCTCATCGTAGAGCCCCTTCTCCTCTCCGTTTCGGATCTAAAATCTCTCCATTCCGCTTTATGGAGGTCAAGTTATGCTGTTCTGAAACTTCTTAGATTTCTTTGAGAGATTTGTAAGGTTTTGTGAGAGAGAAAGGTTCTGGTTCAAGGTTTTCTGGTCTTGTGTTTTAAGCTACAACCACTAGAGGGCAGCAAAGATCTCTCACAACCAGTGAGCTTCAAAGCCTTCCAAAGGCGACCAGCAGCTCTCAGGCTTCTTCAAAAGCTCCTTTAAGACAAACGGCTACAAAGCCATAGCAATATTCTTCCACAAAGTCCAACCGGCAATCTCAAACCAAAGGGAGCTCCATGGTCGACAAGCCAGCAGCATAAATCACATGCAGCTCCAGCCTACAGCGACAGTCCCGGACATCCACAGCTTCCCTCAACTTGAACAACAAGCTTCATTGGCCCTTCAACGCTTGGCACAGCAAGCTTCCTCCAATGCCTCTCAATGAGTCCTCACGAGCTAGCTTAGAGCCAAGCAAGCAAGGCTATGGAGCAAGCGACGCTCCTTCAACGACTTCAACAGCCCGCCTCCAAAAACGACCCTTTCAAGGTCTTCATTTTGACTTCAAAGTTCAGCCTCTCCACCAATGGGTAGCCAAGTCTTGCTCACGGGATACTCCAAGCGCCACTACAACCCACTGCTCCAGCCGACATAGCAGACCTCCAGCTTCACATAGAAGCTCCGAGCTTCATCAACAGCCTCTACACATGCAAAACGGCACACTACTACCTGCGGCTTCTCACCTATGCGTGCAGCCAAAGCAACGAATGCTACGAGGCTCTTCATCAACGACCAAGCTCAATACTCCCTCAATGAGCCAAACAATGATAGGCTCAGCTACGGATTGCATGCCCAAGCCAACTCCATCAGCGCGTCTCCAACCCGAGCGACTCTGGACAAGACGACGAACTTTCGTCCATCAAACGGAATCTATTAAAATGCTGTTAGAATCTTGTGATTCCACCGTTTCTTTACCTCCACAAAACGAGGACACATGGCAGGATAGGGATTCACCATGGTTTAGTTACGCTAACTGTGGTTAGCCATAGTTTAGATCAGTGGTCAGAGTTAACCATGGTTTGGTTCAATTAACCATGAGTGAGGAGGGGCAGTTACTTTTATGCCACATGGTAGCCTTATCCACACGTGCCATGTCATCATGCACAGTCCTCAGCTGCCCAATCAGTAGTGACATGTTAGCCTGCCACATCAGCAGGGGACACCTCAGCAGCATAGTCACCCATGTGCCACCTCAGCACACAGAGTGCTAGCCAGGCACAGTTGCCTCTTTATAGGCACAGTTGTATTCTACATGTGACTCTCAGTCTGCCACATCACCATAGGCCAGATCCCTCCTTGGATCAAAATTTGGCCATCCTTCCGAGAGCCATAACTTTTGATCCAGGGGGAATTTGGAGGTGATCCAAAAAGCAAAAATGATCGCCAGCTCGTGCTCTACGTAGTGAGCACCTCAAATTTGCATTCTGAGTTTTCTATAGGTCAGCAACATTCAATCCTCTTCTTCGAAACCACCTCCTAATCCTTTGCAGCATACCCAGCACTTAAAATGAATCAAGATAAAATTCATTTGCTGCATTTATCACATCGACGTGTAGTCTAGCTATAGACTAGCATCGCCATAGAGGAGATCCAACTCCACCAAGCCAAGTCAGCCATTGCCACGTTACCCGATTAGTTCCCACCGGTGTCAGTCCCATCGGATCTATCATCGGTTTTCACTTTCACACATCTGGTCAGTCCTTTTGGCATTTGGCACTTCATCAGTCAGTGTGACACTTGGTAGAGTGATCTTCCTCCTCGGATTCAGGATTGTTGCATTCTTCTTGCACGCACACATGCCATCCATGTACAATCACATTTGTTGACTATTTTTGGCATTGGTTCTTGCACACATACATCAGCCTTGTACAGCCTCTTGGCCCTGCCCGACACTTAGTTGTCATATTCATTTTACAGGCTTGCTCCTTGGCACACATCAGTTCTCACATGACTTTGTTATGAGAATTTAGCATAAGCCCCCCAGCGGCAGCTCTTATACAGTGTTCTCATGGTTAGACACTCTCATCGGTACACAGGTAAGCCTCTTGCACAGAGCACTAGATCGCCTCCAACATGGAGTTATCCACATCACTTCGTTGGTGATACACCATTCATGACTCCGGACGAGATCCGTGAGTGGAAAGAGAACCCTCTTCGACATTTATTGCCATAGGGTATGTACCAGTCTATGATGCAGCAAACTCTAGCCTCATTGGCCTTGATAGATCAGATGCAGTTGCAGATGCCTCAGATGTTAGCATGGATCAGCCCGTAGTTTTTGATCATGCACATTCTTCTGTAAGCCCTCAGCATGAGGCACACTTCTTGGTAAGCCCTTAGCATAAGGCACATTCCACAATTAGCCCTCAGCATGAGGCATATTTGACGATAAGTCCTCAGTACGAGGCAGTCCCATCTACATCAGCTCAGTCTGATTTCAGTGATGTATAGCCATCACCCTCATGCATGGATCCGACTCCATCCTTTGCCACAGATGCAGATACTCAGTAGGAGTTCACCTATGATCATGTAGTTATTCAGTAGGTAAGTCCACAGCATGAGGCACTCACATCTTCTGCCACATGCAGAGATATATGCCCCAGCGCATTCAGCTCTTCAGGTGATTCCATTTCAGCATCCATCACTGATGCTTTCACCTCTGACATAGAGCATACCTTGGGCTCAATTTCCTTCAGCAGTTCAGATCAGCAGATCAGTCTTCAGGACATTTCAGCATCGGCTCACTCATGCCGCATTGCATCCTTGGATCCAGTTCTGACCACCACTTTCGATCAGCAGATCATTCCTCAGTATGAGGACACTTATGCATCAGTATGGTCCTGCTCCAGTGCAGTAGACATCATCAGGTTTAGCCATAGCGCAACCTGGGGAGACTCAGTGTTTCATCATGCACTTATGGCTGTCGTATACAGTCCATACTTGATGCAGATCAGTGGTTGGATCCAAGATTATAGATCAGTCCCTTCATCAACATTCGGCACCTCATTCGCCTCAGGGACATTTTATGCATTCTCAGTTGTATTCCAGGCTTCTAGGCCTTTACACTATCAACTCCTTCTCGATGAGCCTATGACAGATGCTACATCCCATGCCAATGGATGTTTAGCCATCCACATAGCAGACGACCTCCAGCTCATGACAGTTGAGCATACAGGTTGGACAGGTTCCTATACCTTGTCATTTGTGCGGGCCTCTTATTCAGCAGAGCAACATATCATACCTGCACCTTTGGCCCCATATTTTCAGCCCCTGGATCACTCTGTCCATATTATATTTATGTGGTCTTCTTCGACCGTCTTCTTCGACCCCGCATCATTCGACAGAGATTATACTTCTACTGCATCATACCTCACACATTGCTGTCAGTTCTTTTGGGGTGGTGACAACCTCATATGTCACAACCTACCGGATTGTTTCTCCATAGCTACATCGACTAGCCTCACATCTAGATGCCTCTTCTTCAGAGCAGCTGCACAGTCCACTATGACTCATGACATGTTCAGCTTTGACATGTTCAGTACGCAGCCATACATGCAGATATTCATGCAGTAATCGTTTGATCGACCAGTCTTTGATCCAGGTGGACATGACTTTCTCCATATTTCCTTCCTCTTCCTTTCAACCTATCTTTTGGGTTTTATTCCCAAAGGCGAAGGATGACCCACAACTTAAGAGGGGGAAATCCACAATATGTATAGGATCGTAAGTTGTACTCATTGTATATGCTTCCGCTTCATAGTCACTGTGCTCACATACGCACATACTACTCTGATTTCGTTTTAGTTTTCTTTTCAGTTTTGGATGCTAGCATACGCACCAAACGAAATCCACAAAAAGGTCTTGTACATGCACCCTCTACTTACCCACACTGCAATTTAAGAGGGGGTGTTAAAGATAGTGTAAATTGCACTATCCACATAGGGCATAGGGGTTAGGGTTAGAGTCAACATACTCCCGAATCCATTTTATTACCTGCCCTTGGGTTATGGCTTATTTTGATTTTAGAGTTGGGATGCCATGTGCGTAATCCAGTGGCTAATCCAGTGGCTGTTTAGCTTGTGGCATGCAAGTCGTTCCTACTGTAATGCTTTTGCACCATACAATTCGTAGTCTGTAGTCAAGAAGCTTATCTCCTCTTAAGGAGGGGTAGACGGCTGTGAATTTCAGAGGGGATCTCGTTGCTGAGGTTGCTGACTCTACCATCGAATCTTCTTGGGAAGAGGTTGGGCAGGGGTCTCATTGTTGAGACTGGCATTTCTTACTATCTTGCATACATGTTGGATGCGATTGCACCCATATCATTGAGCTTGTAGATAACTAGTATGCAAGTCTAATATTTTTGCATACAGGAGACGGCTGTGATATTTGGCAGGGGTCTCATTGCGGAGGCTACACACTCTTTTGCCAATTCATCTTGAGTTTTGGCAGGTTTGGCAGGGGTCTCGTTGTTGAGACTGGCATTTCTTGCTATCTTGCATACATGTTGGATGCAATTGCACCTGTATCATTGAGCTTGTAGATAATTAGTATGCAAGTCTGATATTTTTGCATATAGGAGATGGCTGTGATGTTTGGCGGGGATCTCGTTGCAGAGGCTGCAGACTCTTTTGGCAATTCATCTTGAGTTTTGGCATAGCTTCGTGTACTGCTTGTGAATTCATTGCATGCTTTGAGAGTATGGAATGAAAGTGTGTGATACTATTTTTTATGCAATCTATTATGTGCCTATGCAAAATCATGTGAGTGCATGTGATGTGTCTAACTATATGCTTATTTGTGGGATTTGATAGGGAAACTAAGACTCAAACATCCCTAATACGAAATTGATTAGGTCTTCCTAAATGTCCAAAAATGTGCATATGCCAGTGAATGTGCATGTAACAATCTAGTGCAAACTATATGTGCAAAAACGTGCATATGCGAGTGAGTGCTTGTGATACAATCTAATCATAACTAAGGAAGACTTGGTTTCCCAAATCTTTGTTTTCGTTGGGGTTTGCATGTTGATGTAGTAGCACTTCAGTCGGCTCCCGTTTATTGTTGTGTTGAATTGGACTCCAACCAATGTTTCAAGCAGCACAGCTCCGATGGGATTCATCTTTTGTACTCAGTATGGTCCTTGACCTAGATACTTTAGTTTCCCCTTATGTACTTTGGCATTGTATAACAGGACTAAGTCGCCTTCCTTGATGTCTTTAGCTTTAAGGTTTCTGTCAAACCATGCCTTTCTTCTGCGTTTTTCTATTGTCATGGCATGGTAGGCGACTAGTCTTGTCTCTGTATGTTTTTCCAACTAATATAGCCTTTCTTTCAAGGATTCATGGTCACCCATGCATTCCTGTACTACGATGCGTAGACTTGGTATTACAAATTCGAGTGGGACCACAGCTTCAGGCCATACACCAATTGAAAATGTGTGTTCCTTGTACTGACCTTGAATGTGGTTCTATATGCCCATAAGGCTGCATTCAGTTTCTCTACCCAATTAGAACGCTGTGGTTCTACTACCTTGGTGAGGATAATGCATATTATTTTGTTTATGGATTCTGCTAGTCCATTCCCTTGGGGGTAGTAGGGTGTGCTTTTTCTATGGATTACCATGAAGCTAGACAAGAGTTCTTGGATTACCTCATTGACAAAATGTGTGCCTCTATCCGACACAATTTCAATGGGGCATTCGAATCGGGTGATCACATTTTCGTATAAGAATCTTGCTGTGCTTCTAGCATCTGCCTTTTTGACTACTTTAGCTTCAGCCCATTTTGTAAAGTAATCAGTGGCCACAATGATGTAGCGTGCCTGTGTTCCTTTTGCTGTAGGATGTATGGGACCCACATAGTCAATCCCCCATTTTTTGAATGGTTGTTGTGCAACAATTGGTGTTAGGGGATTGAAGTATTTGTGTTGTGGTTTAATACTCCGTTGGCATACATCACAACCTTTTACATATTCATAGGCATCTGCCCACAGTGTTGGCCACCAGTAGCCTGTGAGGAGAACTTTTCTTGCTGTGGCTTCCCCTTGGAAGTGTCCTCCTGCAATGCGTTCATGGACTTCACTCAGGATTGGCAGGATCTCATGAGGCATTACACATCTTCTTAATATCTGGTCCTTGCCCATCTTGTACAGTTGTCCTGCAATGAGTTGATAGGGTGCAGCCTTTAGAATCAATTTTTTGGCATCTACTGCTTTCATGTCAGGAGGTGGTCTTCCTGCCATCAAGTACCCAATGATATCTCCACACCACTTTGGAACAGCATTTATTTGAAATAGTGTGGCATCTGGTAAGTCGTCTTCTACTCTAGTGGCTTCTTCTCCCAACTTGACTCGAGACATGTGATCAGCAATGTAGTGTTGGGCACCTTTGCGGACCACGATTTTGAAGTTGAATTCTTGAAGCAAGAGGAGCCATCTAGTTATTCTTCTTGTTGTACACGGACGGTTCACAAGATAAAGCAATGATTGATGGTCGGTGTAGAAGACAAAATCATTTGCCAGTAGATAGTGCCGAAATTTCTTTACACTATACACCATTGCTAGGGCTTCTCTTTCTGTGGTTTTATAGTTGATCTCTACATAATTGAGTTGTCGACTGGTGAAGTAGAAGGGGTAGTCTTTCTTACGTTCACTAGGTTGACAAAGCACACTCCCAATTGCATACTTGGATCCATCAGTATGTACATGAAAATAAATATCCCAATTGGGAGAAATAAGGATGGGTGTTGTGATTAGGTGCCATTTAAAAAGCTCAAAGGCTTGGTCGCACTCTTCGGTCCATAAGAACTCTACTAATAATTTGTAAAGTGGCCTAGCTATCATGGCATACCACAATATAAATCTTCTATAATAGCCTGCATGTCCCATAAAGACCTGTACACCTTTGGAATTTGTAGGAGGAGGCAATTCCATGATGATTTTGATTTTGTCCATGTCAGTTGCAATCCCATGTTGAGAGACGATGTGTCCCAAAACAACTCCGTGGGTGACCATGAACTGGCATTTTGTTGGATTTAGGGAGATACTCCTTGCATTTGATTAGTACTTCTTCCAAACATCTAAAGTGGTCCTATTTGTTTGAATGGATGCACAAATCATCCAAGAACACCTGTAAAAACTTATTCAAAAATGACTTGAAAGCTGTGAACATGACATGCTGGAATGTGGCCGGGGCATTACAAAGGCTAAATGGCATGACTCTATATGCAAAAATACCCCATTCTATAGCAAATGTTGTTTTTGATTGGTCTTGAGGAGCAATTTGCACTTGGTTATAGCCACTGAAGCCATCCAAGAAGCTATATATTTCGTATCCTGCCACCTTTTCCAACACTGTTTCTGTTAAGGGTAGGGGATAGTGATCCCTAATTGTGGTGGCATTCACATTTTTTAAGTTTACGCATATTCTGAGCTTCTTGTTGCATTTAGGTACAATGACAATGGGTGAAACCCAATCAGTGTGCTCTATCTCGTAGATGAATCCGGCATCTAGGAGTTTTTCCAGCTCGTCATAAACCATGGTGCCATATTTAGGATTTGTATGATAAGGTCCACATACCTTAGGGTGAGCACCTTCCCTTATAGGTATCGTGTGTACTGCCACTTCTGGTGAAAATCCTTTCATCTCTTTGTATGACCATGCTAGGCAGTCACGGTATTCCATTAGGAGTTCTTTGAGTTTGGTTTCATCTTCTTGATGAAGCTGTTTCCTAATGAAAACCAAATTTTCTTCCTCCCCTTCAAGGGTGAGGTTTATTGTGCATGTTTTTGCTGGTCCCTCATAGATTGGAGTTTCTCCAATGCTATCGGTTTCTTGAACTTCAGATTCTCTGAGTGGTCTTGGCATTGCTATTGGTACACTGCCACTTGTATAATTCTTGAAGTATTCTAGCACTTCTCGAAGATCGGCCTCTGATGGGGTTGAACTAGCTTGACATGTGTCATGTGTACTGGGTGGCATAGTTGCATTTATTAATTTGTTAGGCTCTTCTTTTCTTTCTTTTTCTAAAGTTGCTTGATTGAGCTTCATCCGCACATGTGGCTTATATTTTCGAAACTTCTTACGTTGGGAACTGTGGGGTAACTTTTCCACTGGTAAAGTGTTTCCAAGTAAGGGTTCATGTGTTGCACATACTCCTTCCAGTCCCTCAGGGGACCATTCAAGAGGTGGTGGTTTTGATTTTGAGGGAGCTGACTTTGCAAGGTACAATTCGACGATCCTTGATTGGACTCGTTCGAATTCATTGAAGTGCTTGGCCTTGGCTTTTTTGCGATTTCCTCCTGCAGCTTTCTTGCGAGATCTTCTACTGTTATTCAACTACGGAGGTTCAACTTTTGGGAGCTCGACTACCATTAGGGCATGTAGAATGGCTAAGTCATTATCAAAGATTTGATCTTCAATTTCAGCATTCACAGCCTCTGTTCAAGGTCCCAAGGAAAATCTGAGTCATCATTGGTATTGGTACCTTCTTCAATTTCATTATCCCATTCGAGGTCAGCCATAAAAAATGGCATCTCTAGATCGATTGGTTCTTCATGTGTCGGTGGAGGATCGACCTATAGTGCATTAGCATCTATTTGTGAGAAGATGGGGTCTAATGAATGGCAGTTGTCGATGGTTGCCAATGTTTGTATCCAGTTATTGACATTGCTTTGTGAGTCACTCGCTATGGCATGCTGTTGCAAGGGAGCTAATTTGCTTGAGATTGTCGTGGAAGATGTGTCATCCAATGCTCTAGGAACAATTGGTTTAATAGCTTCTGTCCCCACGTTCACTCTGACTGCAGTGTCTCGATTCTGGATTGTCAGTCTATCAGTTTCCCAGTTATGGAGGACTGATGCTTCCTGTAACCAAGGACGTCCCAGTAAGATTTGATAGGATTTTTTGGCGAGATCCAAGATTGTGAATTGAAGGGAAAAGCAAACTCCTGTGATCTTTGTGGACATGCCATTCACTATTCCCAAGGGTTTAGCCCGTGAATCATCGGCAGGGCATATGTTGAAATTAGCCTTTCTTTGTAGTGATCCTTTGATAGGACATTGACACCTGCTCCACCATCCACTATGGCTCGGACTTCATTATATGCCTTGTGGATCAAAGGCACATATGTCATCTCTCTCACCCATCCGCATAGGGATATCTTCAATGTCGTTCATAGGTGGAGGGGGATTTGCAAGTTCAATCCATCCTTTGAAACTCTCCCAGAGATTGGGACAATTCCGTAAGAGGATTCTAATAGGAATTGACACAAGGCAACTTAGGATGCTAGAGAGTGCGGCTCCTTCAAGTTGACATGGTGGTACATTTTGTTGTGGAGTCTGTTGTTGGAACAAAGGCTCAAGTATAGTATCAATACTTTGTGGGGCCAAGTCATGGATTGGGTCTTGAGCTTGTTTCTTAGCCTCAAATTGAGCTTGTTCATTTTGGACCCATTGCTGAAGTACCTGAAAACGAGCCTTCTCCACCTCTGCATTCGGATATGGAGCTTCTTTTATTTGAGGCTCGGGAGTTGATGTGGATGAGCTCGGCTGCTTATTGCTTGGCGGAGGTGGAGGCACATGTGCTTTCTTTTTCAGAAGTCGCTTTGGTTGGATTGGAATGATAGGGTCCTTCGTTGCCTCTTTCTGTTGGCGTGTAATTACATTGACAGGTTGTGACTTTACACTTGTCGGACCCAGACTTTGATGGTCCACCGCAATGATGCCGATGGGGACGTCAGGCTTAACCTCTGTTTGTTATGGGATCTTATTTTTCATGGGACAATCCATACAGGCATGTCCTATGCCACAATCTCTGCAGAGTGGTTGGAAACTAGTGGGGCTACTACAATGAGGGCACTCTGTGATCCGATGATTTTCTACACAACTGTAACACTTGATTGGTGCTCAAAATGTGTTGGGTCGTACTTGATTTGCATTTAAAACTAGTATGAGACCCTCTGCACCTTCTACATAGTACACTGGGTACTCTGCTTCATACTCAAATAGCGAGTCTACTTCCTCGGCTTGTAATTGATGTATTGGAACTGCCTGAGGAGTTGGATTTGGTGCTCTTGGATACGGTCGTGGATTCCGATTCCTGAGTAGTTATGGAACTTGTGTCCAAACGGGAACAAGATTTAGCCTCGGAGCTAGGGCCACTTGTGCAAGTGCCAGTTGCCTGTATACTGGTATGGGTGCCGCTTGGTATTGTGGAGGTCAAGGCGGATTGTTGTGCATGTTAAAGATGCAAATGTTCTCATCATGGCCGCTGACGACGCAGATATGGCACCACAACCGTGGTAGTGGATTCGCTTGTGCAGTGATCCTGGCTCTTAGGACTGGGCACTCATTTGCTGTATGATTTGCCAAGCAGTGTGGACACCAGACATTTTCTCACCGTGGATATGTTTGAGTTGGTGGCTGAGACAAGTGGAGTTTTTGATCCATGGCCTGCATCATGTCTTGTTTCAGCTTCATGGTCATGGCCTCTAGACGATCTTCATTGGATGTTTCGGCAGTGTCCTTTGATTTACCCTTTTTCGAGTGCTTATCTCGTGTATTAGACCTGTCGTCATCACTGCTAGTGTCTGAGTCGGTCATGCCATCCTCAATGTCAATGGCTGCCGCATGAGCAGCACTGAATGTTTCATAGCTACTTATCTTTTTCATATCCTTTCGGATTTTCTTTCTTAGACCTGCTATGAACCATGCTATGAGGTACTTTGCATCTGGGCATGGGTCACATTTGGCGATCAATCTCTTCATCTTTCCCAGGTATGTGCGTACATCTTCTCTCCGGCCTTATTCGATCTTGTTGAGTTGGAGAGCGGGATCATCTTGTAGCCTCTCCGTTTGAAAGCATCGTTTAAATTCGGTTTGAAGTAGGTCCCATGTGGCACGTTCTTCCATGAGAAGGTCGAGGTACCATTCTGACGCTTCATCAATTAAGGCCATTGGAAACCAAGCCACCTTGGTTTCATGGGATTGATCGCCACATGCTCGACATGCGGCATCAAAATGCTGGAGGAAGCAGTCTGGGTGTCCCCTACCATTATATTTGGGAAGTTCTAGTTTTCCCAAGGGGCGTCGGCCTTGATTGTTGTTATTTCTTTGATGGAAGAAGTTGTCAGCCTCTGCATCAAGCTCGATATCCCCATCATGGTCATGACGGCATCCAGCCATGTTGGGGCGTGGAGGAGTTTAAGGGAGTTGTTGAATCTCAGGGGGGGATTCGGAGTAGAGGATTGGCGGGGGCGGTTGTTGTAGTGGAGTTATATGTTGATGTGGCAAGGTTGGAGTCAAAGGCGTTGACCAGAATGTAGCTGCATATGTAGATTGGGCTAGATTTGCCCAGGGTGTCGTTGCCACAAGTGCGAGTGTGGATGTAGCTTTGTTAGGAGGGTTAGAGTGGTGTTAGTTTGTGTAGGGACCGTCGTGTTAATAATGTGCCTAGGATTGTCCTACGTGTGTAGGGAAATGTGCCGATGCAGACGAATCATTAATCAGAGGTCACGACGTGAAAATACGAGTGAATTTGTGCAAAATGAGGCCCACACGGGGGTGTGAATGAACGTGTGCTAGGGATGCCAAAATGGTGTGCAATGGGTTGGAAAAATACCCTGTAACGTGGTGTTTCCGTGTGTGAAATCTAGGTCCAAACAGGGTTCAGTTTGGGTCTCAAACGGATGAGTTTCAAGGGGTTAAAGTAGGGGTAAAATTGGGGTTTGGGAGGTCCTAATGGTGGTGTGAAGGGACTTTAAGTCCAACTGAGGGGTTGAAACCAAGTTGATCTAGTTAGACTAACTAACCTATTTGTCTAGTTAGATGCTAATCAGTTAGTCTAACCTAGCCTAGTGAGGGTTAGACTGACCATAGTTAGTTCAACTAACTTAGTTAGTGGAACTAACTAATAGTTAAGCTAACTGAGCTAAGGTTAATCTAACCTAATGTAGGTTAATACTAACCTAGGTGAAAAATAACCGAACCTAGCCTAGTTTAACTAACCTAACCGAACTGTAGTTAAAACTAATAGTAGCTTAATACTAACCGAACCTAGTTATCCTAACCTAACTAACCTAACCTAACTGTAGTTAATACAGACCTAACTAAGGTTAACCCTACGGTTAGCTTTAGGTTAGATTTTTTTTTTTTCTGTGCTATGGGGGGCTTCCTGACGACGGCGCCTAGGGGGGGTTTGCGCAGGGGGGGTTGCGTAGGGGTGGGGTTTGCACGGGGGGTGAGGGGAGAGGGGGCGGGGGGTGGAGAGGAGGGTGAGAGGACAAGGGGGCGGGGCTACGTGGAGGGGGTCGGGGGCGGGGGGGAGGGGGTGCGGGGCAGGGGAGAGGGGGTGCGGGGCTGCGTGGAGGGGGTGGGGGGCGGGGGAGAGGGGGGGCGGGGTGGGGGAGGTGGGGGGCGGGGGAGAGGGGGTGAGGAGCGGGCACCGCCACTGGCGGGGCTGCTGGCCGAGACACGGGGCGGGGCGGAACGGGGCGGCGTTACGTGCGCTGCCGTGGGGTGGGCGGGGTGGGGTGCGGGACGGGGTGCAAGGCATGGGGGTGGGGCAGGGCAGGGTGTGGGGCAGCGCTGCATGCGCCGCAGCAGGGGTAGGGGGGAGGGTTACAAAGAGAGGGGGGGGTAAGGGGGAGAGAGAGAGAGAGGGGGGGAAGAGAGAAGTGGGAGGGGGATAGTAGAGAGAGGGGGAGGGTGGTAGAGAGAGAGAGGGGGGGTATGGGGAAGAGAGAGAGAGAGGGGGAGGGTGGTAGAGAGAGGGAGGGTATGGGGAAGAGAGAGAGAGAGAGAGAGAGAGAGGGGGGGGAGGGGGAGAGAATGAGAGAGAGAGAGAGAAAGAGAGAGAGTGTATGTTAGAGAGAGAGATTGAGAGAGAAAGAGAGAGAGAGAGAGGGAGGGTGGTAGAGAGAGGGGGAGGGTGGTAGAGAGAGAGGGGGTGTATGGGGAAGAGAGAGAGAGAGGGGGGGAGGGTGGTAGAGAGAGGGAGGGTATGGGGAAGAGAGAGAGAGAGAGGGGGAGGGGGAGAGAATGAGAAAGAGAGAGAGGAAGAGAGAGAGAGAAAGAGAGAGAGTGTGTGTTAGAGAGAGAGATTGAGAGAGAAAGAGAGAGAGAGAGAGGGAGGGTGGCAGAGAGAGGGGGAGGGTGGTAGAGAGAGAGGGGGGTATGGGGAAGAGAGAGAGAGAGAGAGGGGGAAAGGGTGGTAGAGAGAGGGAGGGTATGGGGAAGAGAGAGAGAGGGGGGAGGGGGAGAGAATGAGAGAGAGAGAGTAAGAGAGAGAGAGAGAGAGAAAGAGAGATAGGGTGGGTTAGAGAGAGATTGAGAGAGAAAGAGAGAGAGAAAGAGAGAGAGAGGGGGAGGGAAAGAGAGAGATAGAGAGAGAAAAGGGGAGGGATAGAGAGAGAAAGAAAGAGAGAGAGTGAAAGGGGGAGGTGGTGGAAATGGGAGGGGGAGGGGGGAGGGGGAGGTGGAGATGGAGGGGGAGGGGGGAGGGGGAGAGGGAGGGGGAGGTGGAGATGGAGGGGGAGGGGGGGTGGTGGTGGAGATGGAGGGGGAGGGGGGAGGGGGAGGGGGAGGTGGAGATGGAGGGGGAGGGGGGAGATGGAGGGGGGAGGGGGAGGGGGAAGGGGGAGGTGGAGGGGGAGGGGGGAGATGGAGGGGGGACGGGAGAGGGGAAGGGGGAGGTGGAGGGGGAGGGGGGGAGGGAGGGGGAGGGGGAGGGGGAGGTGGTGGTGGTGGAGATGGAGGGGGGAGGGTGTGGGGGTGGTGGAAATGGAGGGGGGAGGGGGAGGTGGAAATGGAGGGGGGAGGGGGAGGGGGAGGTGGAAATGGAGGGGGGAGGGGGAGGGGTGGTGGAGATGGGAGAGGAAAAAAAAAAAAGGAGCAAAAAAACTTGACGGATTGAAATCGAAAAGGAGGGAGAAGTGGTCACCTGAACGCTCTCCAAGTCTTTCTCGATGTAACGGGATTGTTGTGAAACAATGGAAGGTGGGTGGATGGCTAGGTTATTGCTGCCAGATAGGCTCGAAGTCACTTACAATGTGAGAATGGGAGTAAGGTGGTGGTCGATGGAGAGGGAGGAGTGTCTTGTGTGGGGCTCGGAATGAAGAAGAGAATGGAGGCAAAAAGTGAAAGATGAAGAATGAGGGGGTGGAGTTGGTTTTTATAGGTTTTGGTTTTAGGTTTAGGGTTTAGGTTTAAGGTTTAACCCTAAACACTTTCCGAGCCATAACTCTTTATGGATAGCTCGGTTTGCTTTTCTGAAAAAAAATAAAATGATCAAAATTGCAAGCTCTACGCATTCGTGTCCACTACCTAGCCCGATTGTATATCATGTGGCTTCTATTTAAGAAATAAAGAAAATTTCTTAAGGTAGTAACCCAAGGTTGATGCTTGGGGTTGATATGTTTGGCTAGAAATGGAAAAAAATTTTACTCTCCTTGCCCTTGAGTGTTATGTTTGTGAAAGTTCGAAGTAGTCTGTTGTTTACACATACCTACGTATGTACTCACTACTTGAGATGCTAGTCTCCCCGACAGCAGCGCCAAATGTTGGCTCTTTCCTACTGCTTTCGTAGGAAGAGCTGGGTATTCTATGTTTGCAGGGTTTCGAGGCTTTTTGTCACCTACAGATATATTATAGTTGTCGATTGTAGTATATGTGTAGCTTAGGACCTCGGTGAGAGACGTAGGCTTAAGTGTGGTAAGCAAACAAAGTGCATGCATGTGTAAAAGGAACGTAAATCATCTCTATTGAGGTAATGAAGGCTTTTGCCTTCATTGGGGGTTGTAGGATTTAGGAGGAGTTTAAGGTTTAGAAGGAGGTTCGAGGGTTAGAAGGAGGTTCTAAGGTTCAGAAGGAGGTTCCAGGGTTCAGAAGGAGGTTCCAGGGTTCAAAAGGACGTGGCTTTTTCCTACTGCTTTCGTAGGAAGGGCTAGGTATTCTATGTTTGCAGAGTTCTGAGGCTTTTTGTCACCTACAGATATATTAGAGTTGTCGATTGTAGTATACGTGTAGCTTAGGACCTCGAGTCGTGTTTCAGTGAGAGACGTAGGCTTAAGTGTGGTAAGCAAACAAAGTGCATGCATGTGTAAAAGGAACGTAAATCATCTTTGTTGAGGTAATGAAGGCTTTCTCCTTCATTGGGGGTTGTAGGGTTTAGGAGGAGTTTAAGGTTTAGAAGGAGGTTCCAGGGTTAGAAGGAGGTTCTAGGGTTCAGAATGAGGTTCCAAGGTTTAGAAGGAGGTTCCAGGGTTTAGAAGGAGGTTCCAGGGTTTGGAAGGAGTTCAGGGTTAGAAGGAGGATCCAAGGTTCAGAAGGAGGTTCCAGGGTTTAGAAGGAGGTTCCAAGGATCTGGATAGAGTACATGGTGGAGAACTCATCTCCCTCATAGATCATGGAGTTTTAAGGGTTGAGGAACAAAGGGTTTAGGGGAGCATAGGAGTGGGAGAGAAAGAAGGTGTAAGAGCATGGGGGAAAGAAGAGAGAGGAGGGAGGAGGAGGAGGGAGGAGGAGGAGAGAGGAGGAGGAGGAGGAGGGAGGAGGAGGAGGAGGAGGGAGGAGGAGGAGAGAGGGGGAGGAGGGAGGAGGAGAGGGAGAGGGTGGGTTGCAAGGTTGGAGGAGAGGGGAGGAGGAGTTGCAAGATTAGGACATTCTTTTGGATGTGGAGTGCAAGGGAGCATGGACACTTGAGACAAATGCTTGGAATACCAACATAGACTCAACACAATGCCCCAAAGAGTGTGGGCTTCATTCCATTATGGGGTATTTATACAAGTTGGAGAGCTTCTCTCCAAGGGAGCATGGACACTTGAGACAAATGCTTGGAATACCAACGTAGACTCAACACAATGCCCCAAAGAGTGTGGGCTTCATTCCATTATGGGGTATTTATACAAGTTGGAGAGCTTCTCTCTCTGCATGTAACACAAAGTTGTATCACAAAGTTGTAACACAAAGTAACTGTAACATATTCTCTTTCTACATGTAGAAGTTGTAACACAAAGTGTGAGGAGGACAATGGACAGCGTCTAAACGGCATCCAATGGGTTGACAAAACATGCATGCCTAAGGATGGATGGAGCGCTCTAAGGCGGAACCTATTTGGAGACATGATGGAGAGAGTGCTTATGACATGTACCTCAAGTCAATTAGGTTCCAAGGTAGATTAGCTTGGACTCATAAACAGAATCTTGAGTGAATGTGTATTTCTCTCTACTCAACAATACATGATAGTCCTCTTATATAGAGAGTGCCCTTAGAATAGTTAACACTTGTGTGATCCTCTCATCCACATCTCTCCATGTGGATATCGTCAATCCACATCTCTACATCTTGTGGTCCACATCCTAGGGTGGCTACTTCAATTCTTTCCTATACCATACCTTAGCCTTTTAACCTATGTTATCAGCACCATATCTCAACACCTCCCCTGGGTGCCATGATCCATTGGCTACTGCAAGGTGGTCAAATGTGAGTTACATTCCATCAGCTCCCCTTAGTGCATGCATTGCTATGTAAGGTGGTTAAGTGTGGCTTTTACAAGATCAAATCCTCCCCTGGGTGCTTACATGGCTACTCTAGGTGGTCACGCTTGATTTATAAAACATATGGACTGAAGGTGGAAAGGATGTTGCTTCTCAGTGCTTGATGTCGATGGCGTTGTCTTATTTTCTTGACGTAGCTTGAAGCATGATGCTTTATTCTACCATGTGCCTTGATGCTTTATGTGTGGATGCCATGTTTTGGGCTATGGTCATCTCATACACTTGTGCTTTTGGCATGCTTATGACAACGATGTGTGCATTCATGCGTTGCTTTTCCATTTGTTGCAAAGGTTTTACCAATTGATTTCTTTCAATATTGGCAATGTCTAATTGCTAACAATGATTTTGGCATGTAGAGCTCAGAAAGGCGATCACTTTTCCTTTTTGGAGCATGTCCAAATTCCTCTTGGATTGCAAGTTACGCCTTGTCAAAGTTTTTGTGAAGAAGAGGGAATTTTGATGATGTGGCACAAGAGGAGCACAAGAGTTCATATGCTACTTACAAAATGTTCATGGTAGGGTTTCTATGCTTGGGTGGCACTGCTGACTTTGCATTCTTATGTGGCAATCTTCTGACCCAACTAGGTTAACCCAAGGTTACATTAACTTTACCATGGTCCAACTGAACCTAACCATAAACTTTAACCAAGGTTTAATTTAACCATAGTGACTACAAACTCAACCAAGGGTGCTCCTAGCTAACCTTCGTGTCAATCTAAGGGAACCTTGAAGAAAGAAGGGCTTTGAAGGAAATCTGTTGCAGGGGGCAACGGCTCACAGAGGAGGGGGATGGCGCACGACCTGTGAATTCAGGTTTTGCTAGAGCGTAGGAGCCACAAAGAGTCACCTGAAGGTCCTGTGTGGGTTGCAGTGTATGGAGCTATGCATGCTGTTGGTCGTTGCGGGTGCATTTTGTTGGAGCCAGTTGGCACAGCTGAAGCACTGGAGCCTTGCAAATGGAGCTTCTCAGTTGGCTGCTCTTGGAGTCCATCGTGATTACCTACGGGTGGTTGCAGAGGTCTTTAGAGAGCTGTTTTAGAGGCATGTCTCTTGTGGTGGAGTCGACTTAGTCGGTTAGGGAGTCATTGGAGTGCTGAAGCGTTCAGGAGCTACAGTCCATGGCCCATTTTAATGCACGAGATCATTGTATGCAAGTAGGAGTCATTGCTAAAGCTGCCTTAGGTGGGTCATTGAGCGTTTGTTGAAGAAGACATTGAGGTGAGCTAGAGAGCATCCTATACTAGAGGCTTGTGGCTTGAGGCTTGAGGCTTGAGGCTTGCAAGCTTGTGGAGAAGCCACAAAGGACCTGACAATGATGCTAGTGCTGGAGGAGCAGCCGCAAGGTGTAGATGGTGATGGCAGTTCATTTTGCTGTGTACATTGCTCTGTGTTGTTGCTGTTGTGCACTGTTGTGTGCGTTGGTGACGACCTTGTTGTAGAGGAAGATGTAGCCCGTATGCAGTGAAACTAAAGGAGTAGCCTATTGAAACTAAAGGAGCAGCTGTTGCGATGTGCTGTAGAGAGGATGGGATTCAAATTAGCTTGGGCTTGGTGAGATGTGTGGAGGCCGCTCGTGGATTAGTGGTGTAAAGCTCTCAACATTTTGAGATTTTGTAGCAGACCAGCTTCTGGAGTCATCTTCTTGATCTATAAGTGGCTGTAGGAGGCAGTTGATTCTGTTGATGAATCTAGTATTAGACGTGTGTTATAGGCTGCAGGCCATTTTGAGGGATTGTTGAAGCCGATTGGAGTTTGCTACCTTAGTTGATGCTGGATAGGCTGCACTTCAGAGGTCGTCGCCTCGCTGCTTGTTGTTGAGGCTTTGTCTATGCAAGGCTAGCCTAAGTTGTAGAGTCCATATCTCTCTCTTAAACGAATAGATCCATATTTGTCTTTCTCTCTTAGAGAAGATTATGAAGGAATTACTCTCTTTTAGAATGGGGAGACGGAAATCTCATAAGAACTCTCCTTTACAAAAACATCAAGAAACCAAGAAGGAACTCTCCATCTAAAAACTAAAACTAACCTAGGAGAACTAATGAGCTCCTAAGACATGCCTATAACTGATTTAGGAGACTAGACCTAAGCTCTGATACCATGACAAAACATGCATGCCTCCCGATCGATGGAGCGCTCTAAGGTGGATGGAACCTATGTGGAGACATGATGGAGAGAGTGCTCATGACATGTACCTCAAGTCAATTAGGTTCCAAGATAGATTAGCTTGCACTCACAAACAGAATCTTGAGTGAATGTGTATTTCTCTCTACTCAACAATACATGATAGTCCTCTTATATAGAGACTGCCCTTAGAATAGTCAACACGTGTGATCCTCTCATCCACATCTCTCCCTGTGGATATCCTCAATCCACATCTCTACATCTTGTAGTCCACATCCTAGGGTGACTACTTCAATTCTTTCCTATACCATACCTTAGCCTTTTAACCTATGTGCTCATGGCACCATATCTAAACATGGGTCTAGCAGTTTGTTTAACTCGTGCCATAGAATTGAGGGATTTTAGGGCTTTGAAGTGCTTTATATAGTCTTTTTTTAAGCACTTTAGGGTTTTTCTTTTAAATTAGGGTTTTTTGAGTGCACCTCCTCCCCCCCAGTCTTTTGTCGCCAGTTTGGTAATACTTAATCTTCACCACCCTCCCTCCCAACCCACTCACCACTCTGCCCTGCCATGTTGCACATGCAATTCTGCAATTTCCAAACAATTTGTGAATTTTGGAATCTATAATTGACTCAAAATAATGTTAACTTTATTCATCAAACATCTTACATTTGGGGCTCTCTTAGGACCCAACGCCTCCCCTATCTGACTCTACATTGCAACCAAAGTGCAACCCCTTGGCTCCCTATTGAGGACTTCCAAGCAGCACATCTCCTTGTCTTCTTGACATGTTGAACTGCTTTTGCGAGACTTTGAGACCTCTACCTTATCACGCTTGAGAGTCCTGGCCTTTAGACATCTATAAAACCAATCGAACATTTCATGTAGTGCATTGCTTCATGCGATACCACCCCCATGCCTTGTATTCTTGAAGTATGTTGCCTTTGCTCTGTAGTAAGATTTCTCCATTCCTTGAGTATTCCAAATGGACAGAGTGCCCCATTGCTCCATAAACCATGGTACATGTGCGTAAAGAATATGCTGTAAAGAAAAACATTGTATTAGAAACATAAACTGACTCAAGTTTAAAGCACAAAATTTCAACCTAAGGAGGATTACCATGTAATGTGTAATATGTGACTCCCCCCATGCTTCTACCATCAATGATATGAATTATCCCAATGCTGTCCTGAATCTCTCATAATAAAGCTCATTTGTTTGACCTTGTCTAAGTAACTTTATAAATGCATCAAGCTTTGTTGTCCATAGTTTTGCTCTCAAAGTAGCAATTCGCGGATGTGAAGCTTGATTTGTGGTGCACTCACACAAATCTTTCCAATACTCCCAACCTAGGGTGCTTTGAGCCAATGTATGTTTTTCTTTATCAGCATTGTGGTTGGACAAGAACCTCCTTGCCTTTCCTCCACCCATGGACACTTTAGCAAGAAGATTTTGTGTCTTTCCTGATTGTTTCTTGTCTTGCTTAAGCTTCACATTGCCTCTGTGAAGTCCCATTAGTGAGAGTAGTTCTTCATCTTTTGCAATGCATTGTGCAGATACTTGCTGTGGCCTCAAATACCAAGCATAAACTAGACAGAGATAGAGTAACTTATCAAGTATACGCAGTTCAACATGCAAAGTACACATGTACCTGCTCCAATGGAATTGGTAGAATGGGATCCCACTTAGGATTTTTTTGTGACAATCAGGGGCTGCCCTTTGGTTGCAAGAAAGGATGCCATTTTCCCACTTCCCTTTTGCATCTTCTAAGAGTGGGTGCAATACAAGCATGTCCATTTTGCATCTGCACCTGTATCACAACCATACAAGCACTTGAGGGTCTTCAAATCACCAGCTAGATGCCACTCAACTTGAAATGTTACATGCCCTCTCCAAAACCCACTTCAATGTCTCGTGGCACTCCTTTAGGGTTTCAAAGCTTGCAAGCCACCATATGTCCTTCTCAGATTGGACTGAGAAACCCTGCTCAAATTAATTCCTCATCCCCTTGAGCAAAATTCAAGGCGTCATTCATAATACAAATGCTCACCCTCTCTAGCTTGTGCTCTTTTACCAACTGAGCTTCATCCATTTTTATGACAAATACTAGCTTGCCATTTGTATAATGAAAGAGAAATTCAGTAAGGATATAGAAATCAGAAGAAATAAAGTTGAATGTGAAGAGGGAATTTCTCTTACCTTCTTCTCTCATCCCATAGAATTTGATAATGGCTCTCTGCGAATTCTCTACATCCACGTAAACATTATTAAAAGCATTCATCTCAAACGTTTGGATGCCAGATTTCTTTTTACTCTTCCAAGTTATTGTGCCACTTACACAATGGTATCCTCCAAGCTTTTCTCTAGCACATTGGACTGTTTCTTGACGTGCAAGCCTTCCAGACCATGGTGTTGGCAATGGCATTGTAGATATCTTATACTTTTCCTCCATAGCAACTTGAAAATTTTAAAAATAGAGTTGTAAGCTTCATGAGTTACACCAGCAGCATCACAAGCTCCAAGCACCTCCTTTGCTTGGACGAGGCCCTTGAAATCCTTCATTACCTCTCTAGCAACTTGTTTACATAGCCCTTTCTGTCTAGGGTCCTTCAACAGTTCCATGACATCACTTGGCTTTATTAAACTTCTTAGAACATATGAAGGATCACTATCATCCATTTCCATTGTTCCCATCACATCCTCCATGAAATATCTAAAGTAGAGTACAAATGACTCTTAGTGGAAAGAATGCAACACCACAAATATTTTGGAGTAAGAAATTTCATTGAAAATTTGGGGAACTAACCTTGCAGCCCATATTCTCCTCTTTTGGGCACCACTATTGGTTGACAATGCATCCATAGATTGCAATTGTCTTTTCCTCTCCTTTAGTCCCAAAGGTATTCCCTTCAACTTTTGTACTCGTTCTATCGACTTCTCTTGTTCCTTCTCCACAGCACGTTGAACTTGGCCATAGATAGACCTTTCAAAATCTTGTTTGCTTTCAGCAAGCTTTTGGATTGATTCTTCCAATTCATGTCGCTCCAAGTCCAGTGCATGTGCTTTGTCACTGAGTTCTTTGTTTTGCAATTGGAGATCCTGCATACTATTATGCACTGCCACAATAGTAATATTTCCCAAATGTGCAAGTTCTTTTGCTTGGGCTCTCTGTACCTCGCTTGCTTGCATAGCCAATGTCTGAGAATGGTTCAATCGATTGCAATAACCGAGCAATCCAACATGTCCCTTGCCAACAAACCGAACAACATCATGCACTGTATGAAAAGGAGGACTCTTTTGGGTGGCAGGTTCTAAAGGATACAAGTTTCCATCCACCCAAAGGTCAAGATGCTTCTTCCCTTGCAATCAAAGACTGTGGAGCACACTTTGAGGAGTTCCACTATATCCCAAAGAGCGTGTGCTTGCATATTCTGCCTCCAATTGTAGATTCACATGGTACTTGTTGGATATGTCCTTGAATGGTGCCATGAGTACTCAAAGAGAGGTACCAGTGATGCAGGCTAAAATGTAGGGGAGAGCTGGCAAAGATGGAGCAGTGAGAGGGAGAGAGTAGCAACGAAGAGGGAGTCCTGAGGAGAAGTAGATGAGGGCAAGAGGAAGAGGAGGAGGAGAGTAGGGCGACAGATGTAGAAGGGAGGGAAGGAGCTGTTGTAGAAGGGAGGAGGAGGGGAGAGATGTTACAGGAGGGAGGAGGAGGGGAGAGATTCTGCAAGAGGGAGGAGCAAAGGAGAGGGAGCCTGGGCAGCTGGAGAAGGAGGCGAGAGGAAGGAGGGAGGAGGAGCAAGAAGGAGGAGGAGGAGGGGAGAGGGAGAAGGAAGGAGGAGGAGCAAGACAGAGGAGGGGAGAGGAGGAGAGAGGGGGAGGGAGGGAGAGGGAGAGGGAGGAGGAGGAGGGAGGGAAGGAGGGAGGGAGGGAGGGAGGAGGGAGAGGGAGGGAGGGAGGGAGAGAGAGAGAGAGGGAGGGAGGGAGATTCAAAATTTGAAATTCAAATTTCAAAAAGTGGCCCCCTCCCCTCATTGATGGGGGGAGAGTGGGGCTCAAATGTGGGCTTAACCCACCTAGGTTGGGCTGGTTAGGCCTCTTTGGGACCCTCCAAGCCCCTTGCATTAGCCCACTAAGCATTCCCTAATCCATTCCTTATGAGTCCCTTTTGAGACCCCAATTCTCCCCTAATGCTAACAATAACAACTAATATCAAACTAATAAAGAGAAAATATAAATCATCAGATGTACCAAAATTAAATGTCAAATATTTCATATATCATCACTATCTTGTATCATTACCTCTAGTATGTTCTTCATCATCTGAACTCCTTGGACATGTTGGATGAGGTTTCTTTACTCCATTGTATATTTGTTTTAGAAGCTCAACATTGTGAATACATCTACAACATGGTGTTCCTGATGACAATATGAATCAATTAAACGATTAACATATTTTGAATTCCATATTTCTTCTACATTCTCTGTTTCTATCCAAGAGAGATTAGGTTCACAATCTGATGGCATGAGTTGGCCACGATTATAATAATCTCCTTTATAAAAGCAGACATGAAGCACCATGTATTGTTGTGATGTTCGATTGACACTTGTAGAGGAACATTTGACAAACAACCAGAACTGCCTGCCAAAAGAAATCCCAGGAAAACGAGCATAGTCAAGTGTAGAGGAACATCTGACAAACAACCAGAACTACCTGCCAAAAGGAATCCCAGGAAAACGAGCATAAAGACAGTCCTCATCTTGAGAGGAAAATCCAGAGTGGTAGGACAAGTCCAAAGTAAGTGCAGCACAGTCTCCCTCGGATGTAAACAGGTAGAGTATGCTGAAGATGCTACAGGCCTGGCAGCCATTAAAAATCCCACAAGAAAACCCGCTGCTTGAGAGAAAGCTTACTACCCTAGATGCATCCAAGAAAAACCTTCCACCAAGTGAGAGACTTGTTGACATGCCAAAGGTGATTCCCATGCTCTTGGATCCATGGCTGTGGAGGTAAAAGATGATAGGCTTTTTTGGAAGAAAGATTAGCAAAAGAAAAAGGGAGTAACCCGGAAGTTCAGGATCAAACATCCAATCCAATAGAGGAATAGTAGTAAAGCAAGGTACAAGCTGAAAGGTTGCAATATGCATCAGTCTACAGATGGGCCAGTTGTCATTTATTGTGACAACATGAGCAGTATACACTTGGCAAACAACCCAGTCTATCATGCTAGAACAAAGCACATTGAGGTACATTATCACTATTTGCAGAAGAAGGTTTTACTAGGTCTTATTGATCTAGTTTATGTCAGCATAGAGGATCAGGTAGCTGACATATTCATGAAGGCATTGGGCACAGAGAAGTTGTGCAAGTTCAGAGACCTGCTTGGTTTCTTTACCTGATGCCACTATTGGGCTCTCTGGTGCTTACATTGTGCTTGTGATATTCAATTGTATGAGCAGTCTTTAGTGGGTGTTTATCACTTCTTCCATTCCAACTTGATGCATGGGAGATTGAATAATTTGAATATTCATTTGTATCTATTAGCTCATAAGGGTTATCTGCCTTGGATTCTTATGATGCGGCATATGCTTTCCCATTTATCTTTTCTAGCTTTTGGTCATTGGCAGCTTACTCATTGGAACTTACTCTTAGGGTATCTTGTCCCTTGTCTCTAGCTTATTTTCGGACTGGAAACATATAATATCTCATCTTAAATGGAATGGCATGGATTTTATTGATGGCAACTCCTTCCAGGATGCATGTTCTAATTGGTCTAAAGTGTTATGCAGCCTTTAGCGTTGCAAGAACCCCGGAGATCATATTTTCGTTGGTCCAAAGTCATCTATGTTGTGGATCATGTGCTTAATGATGCAAGCATGGTTTTATCCTTTCCATCAGCAGCTAGGAAATATGGTCTGGGATCATGTGGATGTTGTGTTTAAATGTGAGCTTGTCAAGGCTCATCTTTGTCATCTCAATGAATTTATGTCATCATCACATGACAAAATTATTGAAAATTATTGATGCATTAGAATATTTAAGTATGAGGACCTTCTCATAGTTTTAGTATGTACAATGTTTGCTATCCGCGAGCATTGAACTAGCTCCATATTTGGACAGTTCATAATTATTCTAGCTCGTCGAAACCTACTAACATTGATTCAAAAATGAAAATACATTTCACAAGGACATATCGAACAATGAACCACCATCCTTAGATTCTTTATATACATTTGATATTGGCTGTCCCAAAGATGGCTGTATATTTGCAGCATTCCCTTCACTAGGGAGAGCCATGCTTGGCTGAACATTAGGCATGGGAGCATATGTTGTGGCTTGCATGCGTGGCTGCATTCCCACATTGTCATACATGGCTTGCTTTCTATGCCTGGGTCATTTCTAACATGGTATCAGAGCCCAAGTAGGAGGCTCATAGGTGTGGGAGCCTGAAGGCAGGGAGCTTGCTGAAGGACGACCCTGATTCAGAAGCTCTTGGGAATCGACTTCCACGACTCAAGGATTGTGCCCTTGCGAGAAGGAGGGTGACTCAGGTTCAGTCAGGTGCGTTCAGAGTTCTGGTCTACTGAAATTGAGTTTGGTTGACTTTGCTGTGTGGTATAAACAGTAGAGATGTCGACCTCTACAGCCTCTTCAGCCCCTACTTTCCCTTCCTCCTCCCCCAGTTCTCTCTTTCACTATTCCTAATTTTGGAGAGTCTGGGAATGTGTGTGCTAGAGGCATAGTTAGGTGCCCATAAGCATTGTTAGGTGGTGGTAGATGCCACATAGGATGATTCAGAGAATCTAGGAGCAGATTGAGGAGATGATTGTGGAGCTCTGAGGTCATCAATGATGTCAGTGATCATGTAAGAGGTGCCTACATAAGGACCTCACCTTTCTTCATTCTATAAGCACACATTCTCATTTTGTGTTCACTTCATGCTTTCCCTTCAGTTCCCCAACACAAACTAGGGGTCCGGCAAGTGTAATATCACAACCTATACATGTAATTACACACCAACAAAAAGAGGCCACCAAGGACCCTAACATTCCAATCCAACCAAAGCGACTTCTTAAAAAGAAAGCACAAGTGCCTCCACCTCTGCCAAGCAATGAGCAGCCGAGTTCATCCACATCAACTCTCGAGCCTGAAATAAAAGAAGATCCATACCCAAATGCAGAGGTGGAGAAGGCTCGCTTTCAGGCACTTCAACAATGGGTACAAAAGGAACAAGCCCAATTTGAGGCTGAGAAACAAGCTCAATTTGAGGCTGAGAAATAAGGTCAAGACCCAATCCATGACTTGGTGCAGGAATTGGGATTGAGCTTGAGGGGGAGTGTTGAGATAGCGAGCTCCACTCGTGATACACCAGGGTGACCGTTGTGCATTTATGTCATCGACTTAATAGCTACAGATGCGGTTGGTACACCTCCCATGAATAATAGCTGGATGATAGCTATCCTTATGTACTCTAGTTCATGGCTCAGTTAGTATGCTACCTTAGTTAGCTGAGTTTGGTTTGAGACCCACATATAGGGTTCTTCTATTTCTTTGTACTAGAGTTCTTTTGGCTTTCACAACTAAGAAGAGGAAAACTGTTTTCAGCCTCCACCTTTGTGTGTATTCCCCCATTGTGTATGTGAGAAAGCCGCAAGTGAGACTCCTTCCTTCTCTCCCACTATCTTCACACGTAGATGATCATTGAGACACTTTAAAGCACTTCAACCTTCGGTCGATTTGATGATGTCTCACACAAACAAAACCTTTGTCGATTTGCACTTCATGTGTACACTCAAATATACATTCAAAGAGGCTATACAAATAGATATATACATTCAAAATCATATCTCCACACATTGCAAATTGACCTTGGGTGGATTTGAAGATCACTCACACGTACCTGTGTAGATGATATCTCATACACACATAAACATCTTACAAGACACACCTACAAATACTTCAAATTGACCTTGGTTCAATTTGCAAAGTGTTTGCTTTGAGAGAGAGAGAGAGAGAGAGATGTGTGTGAGTGATCATCAAATTGACCTTAGGTCGATTTGTAAAGCCTATCCATTTTGATCACCACCCTATGTTTTCATTTCTCAAATTGACCCAAGGTCAATTTCTAGTGTGTATGCAGGGGTTTTAGAGTGTGTTTGTGTGTCTATTCAATGTCCAAGAACCTATTTGTGTGGCATGTGTGTGTGTATGATTGATCACTAATCTCTATGAAGTACAAATCAACCTAAGGTCGATTTGGAAACTCAAAAACTTTTTGAAAGTGTTTGTGTGTGTGTGAGTGAACACTAAGGGTGCTTAACACGTGGCCAGGCTTTGTTAATCGAGCTTATGACAGTGTCCATCTTAGTATGAATCTTAGATTAAGACATATTTAAGATATTATAGTAAATTTTTTGGTGTGTTATGGTGTATCATCTATGACTGCTTCATGTACATAAACTTAATAGTAGCACCACTATTGTATTAATGAATAGGATTTCAATGGATACCCATCAACAAGAGATGACAAACCCAACAAACAAGATGGAAGGTTCAGATAAAAAAGTCACCACATCAAAGATGAAGGCTTTAAAAGACGTTGATCGAGTTGCATGGTATGTGGAAACATATGGAATGGATTACGATAAATGTTTGGGGGAGATTACAATGTTTACTAAAGGAGGGATAGGGAAGGGATGGCGCACTCTTGGAAAGGTAATTGATATGAACGAGGCTATGGATAGTAGAGCAAATCCATGCATTACTGCTACGATAAAGACTAAGAAAGGTGATGAGGTAATCGTCAGGGCAACACTAGATAAATTTGAGGCTACAAGGATGGTTGCAAGCTTCAATAATAAGCCAGATTCAATGAAAAATCTTAGATGGGAGGTACAACACGGAAGCACATTGAGTGATTATGGAATCCATTGCATGGCAAACATAATAGCAGGGTTCAAAATTGTGCAAGAAAACATAGAGAAAAAAAAGCGAATCAAAAGATCAAAAACAGATAAAAAAACACTAAAGCAAAAGAAGAGTGAAATAGATAAAGAGAACTTGCGTCTTGGTCCACCATTGATAGAGCCCCTTAACACGATACCATGAGATACAAAGACCTTCGGAAAGGATGAGATGGAATTCATGGTAGGTGCAGAATCCTTAATGTGTTAGAAAGATTTCTATCCATTTGGGCATGAGATAAGTTTTGAAATTGATGTCAAAAGGTGTTACAAGGTAGGAGTTAATTATGTGTATAGGCCACATAATGAAACCGTGGTGTTAAGACTTGTTATGGACTTTTGTAAAGCACCACATCATGTGGACACAATCGCAGACTTGGTACCCTTTGACAGAAAGAATAAATTCCCATTAAAAACTTTGAAAAAAGAGGATATTTATCATGTGGACTACATTGTTATTTCTGGGTAACACTCAATTGAAGCTGCTAAAAGACTTCAAGACATTAAGTCAGTCTCTGAAGCTACAAAATCTTTGTACAGATACACTAATAATCTTTCATTTTTTTGAATATTATTTCTTTGGTTGAATTGTTCGATATGTTCTTGTGAAATGTATTTTCATTTTTTAATCAATGTTAATAGGTTTCGATGAGCTAGAATAATTATGAATAGTGCAAATATGGAGCTAGTTCAATGCTCATGGATAGCAAACATTGTACTTGCTAAAACGATGAGAAGGTCCCCATACTTGGATCAGCTTGCACATGCTAGGCAACAATGGGAAGCTTTCAGAAAGCTAGCAAGGCCAACAAAAGGACGTGAACATAGTGATCTATGGGATGTGGGTGTTTATAATTTGTTAGGATATATATTTTTATGGCTTGCTTTTATCTTAAATATTCTAATGCATCAATAATTTTCAATAATTTTGTCATGTGATGATGACAAAAATTCATTGAGATGATAAAGATGAGACTTGACAAGCTCACATTTAAACACAACATCCACATGATCACATCCTCAGAAGATATCTTTGAAAAGTGGATGGAAATATAAAAAATCTACATAGTTGGCCAACTCCCTAACATATTGGGAAAATTTGAACCACTGAAACAAGACAAAAGATGTGATCAAAGAGGGAGAGGACTTTGCAAAGGTCAAGAAAACACCATATACATCTCCGGTTTGTGGAACCTTGTCTCGTTGTTTGGAGGGACTATCTGAGGACAACATTCGAGAATTACAAGATAAGATAATGAAGCATACTGTTGTCTTAACACTAGTTTGGTAGAAGGACATAAAAATGTCCTAGGACACTTTTATGTCCTATCAATCTAGCAACTTCCTAGAATTATTCAAAAGAAATGATAAGGTATTTTGGGGTTTTGATTATTTTCCATAATAACTTATATGCTAAAAAAAACTTGGAATTATTATGGATTAGAACTTGCACCTATTACTTTGAGTTCTACTAAAGTTTTAAGGTCAACCTAACATCGACATTTCAAGCTGTTTTCTCAAGTTTTAGATAAAACGGCCATACTTCTTACTTAGAATGATTTTTCTTAGAGTTTGTAAGTCCTAGAGTCTAAGGATAACTATAACACATATGTTTATATTTCCTCGGAGCTAGATAATCATATTCATTTATGATCTATGGCCTTAAATGTAATTTTAGTGAATGCTGATGGCAAGGGAAATATCGATCTTTTACAAATTCTTTGACATGTCTAACACGTTCCAAACTCAACCATACTTATTACATGTCTTCAATAGGATATTATGGAGTAGCATGAGTTTTTAGGGGACCTAATGTCATGTAGAACACCAAATTCAAATCGTATATTGATTGTTTCTTGTGTTGTAATTCACGCTAAATTCAAGATAGAAGGGATAAAGGATATCATAAGAACCTTAATACACTTAAAGTTATACTCATAGAGTGCCTCTAATCATGAATGAGTGGTACCAATTTAAAAAAGTTATATGCAGAACACTTATATACATGATAATTCAAAACTGTAAAAGTGAGATTTAATGCAAAACCTATTTTGGTAGTTGATATTAGGAGCACTTAATCTCTTTTAGTTTTAGCATTTATTGTGATGTGCTAAATTTACCTTATGATATAATAATTTTATAGTTAAGATATGACACTTTGTGGTTATTATGTGTAGTATAAAAAGATGTTTATTTATGAAATGTGACTTATATAATGCAACTGGCTAGGCTGACCACTCTTGTTAATTAATAAATTAATCTTGCCAAAATGATTTTTAAACAAATTTTTTTCACTCTTATAAACACTTTGTAAAAAATGCTAGCTCCTTGAAATCAATTTTATTTTTAGGCATACTAGATGAAGTTTCAAATTTAAGTACTGTTCGGGTGAACGACCATGTTACCATACATTTGTGAGAATTTTTAATCACATGTAATAGTTTTTTGTGCTCCTTATATTTTTAGATAATAGTCATCTGAGTCTACCATAAGCTCAAGGGAGGAAATCACCAAAAAATACATCTACAACAAGTTGTGATTTTTTTGCCAAAACCTCAAAAGGACACTTTTATGTCATGTTATGCTACCAAACTAGTGTTAAGAAAGTCAAAGAAGGCAGAGCAATTGATAGATATGGAAGATGCTACAAGGAAGATGAAAGCAGACAAGGTTCTCCAAGGAGGAGTTACGGCACATTTCAGTACACTTGCTGGAGGTAATAAGAAGCAAAGTTGGGATGTTGTCGCATCTGCTTGTGCAATTACAGATGATGAATATAATAAAATAAGTAGATGGTCTGAAGAGTGGATTAAAAATTCATTAAGCAAGACAAAGAAACCTACACCATTGCCTGTTCTAGTGACTGATATGATCACCTCACGCTATAGGCGACATATTGGATTACAAGGACCATTAGATAAAAAGATGCCATGGATAGTATCCACAATAGGACCACATTTTGAAAGCACAGATGTTTTAAACAAGTTGCTAGGTAATATTTTTTTCGGCCTTGTTGTCCTCAACATGGTGTCTAAAGAAGAATCACATCGGTGGAGTCAAGACGATTTTCCTTGCTTATTAACACTCTTGCATTCTATCAATAAGCATGATCAGATTGTCCTAATTTCATTTGTCAAGGACTTATAAGTCATTGGGAAGTTAATGTGAAGATAGTGGGAGAGAAGGAAGGAGTCTCACTTGCGGCTTTCTCACATACACAATGGGGGAATACACACAAAGGTGGAGGCTGAAAACAGTTTTCCTCTTCTTAGTTGTGAAAGCAAAAAAAACTCTAGTACAAAGAAATAGAAGAACCCTATATGTGGGTCTCAAACCAAACTCAGCTAACTAAGGTTGCATACTAACTGAGCCACGAACTAGAGGACATAAGGATAGCTGTCATCCAGCTATTATTCATGGGTGGTGTACCAACCGCATCTGCAGCTAAGTCGATGACATAAATGCACAATGGTCACCTTGGCATATCACGAGTGGAGCTTGATATCTCAACACTCCCCCTCGAGCTCAATCCCAATTCTTGCACACCAAGCAGGTCTCTGAACTTGCACAACTTCTCTGCGCCCAATATCTTCGTGAATATGTCAGCTACCTGATCCTCTGCACTGACATAAACTAGATCAATAAGACCTAGTAAAACCTTCTCCTGCACATAGTGATAATGCACCTCAATGTGCTTTGTTCTAGCATGATGGACTGGGTTATTTGCCGAGTGTATACTACTCATGTTGTCACAATAAATGACAAGTGGCCCATCTGTAGACTGATGCATATCATAAAGTAGCTTATGCAACCAAGCTACCTCACATGCAGCCATTGCTGCACCCCTGTACTCAACCTCTGTGCTCGACAAGGCAACTGTAGGCTGTTTCTTGCTACTCCAAGTGACTGCAGCACTCCCAAAAGAGAACACACATCCATTGGTAGATCGTCTATCAGAAATACTGCCAGCCCAATCAGCATCAGTGTATCCATGCAACTATATCTAAACCCCTGTCTCATAAAATAGTCCATACTACAATGTGGACTTCACATACCTGAGTATGCGTCTAGCCGCATCCAAATGCGGTTTCCTTAGAGCTTGCATAAACTGACTTACCAATCCAACAACATAGCTGAAATCTAGCCTAATAATAGTCATATAAATCAAACTTCCTACTATGCGTCTGTACATAGTAGGGTCTTCCAAAAGCTCACCTGCATCTGCGCTCAGCTTCACATTCTGCTCCAAAGGAACTGAAATAGGCTTACAGCCTATCATCCCATATTTGGATAGCATGTCTAATCCATATTGCTCTGCAAGAGCCGTATCCCACTTGGTGATCTAATCACCTCAACGCCCAAGAAATAACGTAGCTCTCCCAAATCCTTCATCTCAAACTTTTGCTTCAATAGCATTTTCACATGAAGGATATCTGGTGGAGAAGTCTATGCTGTAATGCAGAAGACAAATGATAGGTCAGGAGACTATAATGTGGAAGTGAAAGATCTAAATTAGCTCTCTACCAATGGAGTCAAATGGGAAGATAAGGGAAAAGGAAAGGCCCTCAGCTTGATTAGTGTAGAGACTATTCCAGAGATCATGCCGATGGCAAAGAGAACAAGGAGTGCAATAGGAGAGAATGGACCCTCTACAAAGAAAGGGAAGCATGTGGAATTTGATCATATACCTTAGCCTAAAAGAAGAGTCAGAAGAGAAAGCATTACAAAACTTTAGATTTGCATATTGGTCAAGGTTAGGAGGAATAGACACTGATGAATGATTTGAAGGGGAGGATATCCAATATAACTTTTGCATAGTTGCTTGGTTTATGTCCAAAGCTCAAGAGAGAATGGAAGAAATTGGCCAATCCCATAAAAGGTAATGAGCAGGAGCCCATGAGAGGAGAGATGGAGATGATGTCTGTGGAAGATCTTCTAGATATATGCCCATTAGAGAATGCATGGTGTGGAGGTATGAGTGTTGGAGAGGCATATGTTGTTGGTGGTGCACAAATAAGTACTATGACTCAAGCATGTATGGAGAGGTTGGGACTAAAATTTTGTGACTTAATGCAATTACCTTAGCCCTTCTAAAGTCCTTTACCCCTTCCCCTCTAAAATTAGCCTTACCCCCTTGCCCTTCTTACCTTTATGCCCCCTTTTCCCTCTAAAATCCCCTTACCCCCTTGCCCTCTAAAATTATAGCCACCCCAAAAATTCTAACAGCAGCATGAACATAACCTGGTGGCTACTCCATAAAGACTTCTTCTTGCAAATCACCATGCAAGAAGGCATTCTTTACATCCATCTGATGTAAAGACCATCCCTTTAATGCAGCCATAGCAATGACTGCTCTTATAGTTGCCATCCTTGCAACCGGACTGAATGTTTCTTCATAATCAATGCCATATGTCTGTGCATACCCCTTGACAACTAATCTTGCCTTGTATCTCTTTACAGAACCATCTGCATTGTGCTTCACCTTGTAAACCCACTTATAGCCAATTGCATTCTTGTCTTTAGGCAAAGGCACTCATTCCCATATAGCATTTGCTTACAAGGCATCCATTTCTTCATCCATGGCTTTCTCCCATTTTTCTTTTCCCATGGCTTGCTCAAAAGAAGTGGGTTCTAGTTCCTGTATCACTTTGACCATATAGGCATAGTGAATGGCTGTAAGTCCATCATATTTCAGCCTATCCACAGGATACCTAGCTCTGGTAGACTTGTGCAAAATAGATTCACTTCTAGGTGCTCTCAAAACATCCCTGGTCTTCCTTACTCTAGGTGTAACAATAGAAGGAATACCCAACTCATCATCAATGCTCTATTCTGAGCCACTAGATTCACCATCCACATAAGAGTGACCTGCATTCACATCAAACATGGGCTGATCTACCTTCTCTTTTTCTTTTCGTGATACCTACATACCACTATCTGCATTAGATTCTCCTGATCTCAATCTGCCTGTCCATGGCAAAGTATGTGAACCACTGCTAGAGGACACTCCAGGTCCACTAATATTTTGTGATTGCTGATGTGAATTCTATGCAGCATTACCATTTTGTGGATCTACATCATCAATCACATTTACTGGTTTATACCAGCTACTCATCTCATAAAAAACATCTCTACTCATTGTAAACTTACGAGTAGAAGGGTTATAGCATCTATACCCTTTCTACTGCAGAGAATAACCAATAAAGATGCACTTCTCAGCTTTTGGATCCAACTTGGACCTCAACTCATCTGGCACATGAACATAGCCAATGCAACCAAAAATTTTCAAATGAGAAATATTTGGTTTCCTACCATTATACATCTCCTCTGGCATCATGCCCTGTATTGCTGTGGTGGGAGTCCTGTTCATTATGTAAACTACTGTAGCAACTGCTTTAGCCCAATAATAATCTGGTAGGTCTTTTTCATTTAGCATGGCCCGAGATACCTCTCCAATATGCTTGTTTTTCCTTTCTGCAAGTCCATTTTGCTGTGGGGTATGACTGCATGAATATTGTTGCTTTATGCCATGCTCGTGCAAGAACCTTGCAAACTCATTTCAGAGGTACTCTCCCCCTCCATCTGACCTTAGGAATTTTATTTGCAGCCTGTTTCTTTTTCATCCATAGCTTTAAAAGCTTTGAAATGCCCAAACACTTCACTTTTCTTTTTCATAAATTACACCCAAACTTTTTTGCTGTAGTCATCAATAAAAGTGACAAAATAATGACAGCCTCCAATAGATGCAGCTTTAGTAGTCCACACATCAGAGTGGATTAATTCCAATGGCTTCTTACTCTCTTGAACATGTCTAGGAAATGGTTTCCTTGCCTGTTTTCCAAATTGATAGGCTTCACATACCTTATGCATTTCTGCAACCTTGAATTTAGGCAATCCTGCAACAATATTTTGGGTCTGCATTCATTTAAGTCACTGTACATTAACATGAACAATGCCTTTATGCCAGATATCAATATCTGCAACTACACTGGTCCCATGTGCAAACATTGCTGCACTCAAACAGGCATGTCCACATCCAACGTAAACATCTTGCCCTTCTTCTTTCCTTTTGCTATCAAGCGACTGTTATTTTTCATATCCTCAACAAAGCATCCATGAGGATTAAATCTCACCTTCATGTGGTAGTCATTGATGCTCATATTTTCTCTCTGCATTTTCTTGGCTTGCATATTTGTGTTGTACGTTTTTACCAAAGTATCCCATGCCTCTTTTGGCATACTTGCATCCTAAATATGCACAATCATAGAATCTGAAATAATGATAGACAGCCAGTACATAACTTTTCTGGCTCTCTCATGCCATCCTTTAAATGCCTGCATTTCCTATTGATTGGAAACATTAGGAAAAAGTGGTTCTTCTTCATTTCTTGCAATGAACTCCCAATAGCCTTTTCTCATAAGGAAATTCATCATTCTAAACTTCCATGCTTGGAAGTTGTTCTTGTCAAGCTTTTCAGTGATAATTTGTGAAAGAGAATCAGACGCCATTACTAAACACTGCAAAATATTCTATCACTACAAAAAACACAGCTTCTGCCTCACAAGGGCAAATCTGCAAAATTGATGAAAGTGGTATTTGACTACACAGTCACTTCCTAGTGACGATTTTGCATCAACAGGTAATAAGGATGATTCTGTAACTCCCAATATCTCTGTGCACAGGCATACGAGCGGCAACTTTTCACTGACCTGCAGAGCAGTGGTCGCGCAACAAAAACAAGGCCTTTTTCTCAGTGCTTGCAGAGAACTTCTGCCTCCAAAACGGGCCCCGAAATGGCCTCGAATCAGAAAAATAAAGTCATCCAGGGCTTTGCCCTAACCCGCAACATATACTGCCCTCTTGCCACACCACGAAGGGCGTCTCAATCTGAGACAATGCACTCTTGCACTTTCCGACTGTACTACCTATAGAGATTTGCTCCCAAACTCAAAAAAGGAAAGCAGCACTGGTCCTCTTACCAGGACACTGCGAACTTGGTTTGCTTTCTTGAGCTCCTTACCATGAACCAGGCTCTAATACCATGTGAAGATAGTGGGAGAGAAGGAAGGAGTCTCACTTGCGGCTTTCTCACATACACAATGGGGGAATACACACAAAGGTGGAGGCTGAAAATAGTTTTCCTCTTCTTAGTTGTGAAAGCCAAAAGAACTCTAGTACAAAGAAATAGAAGAACCCTATATGTGGGTCTCAAACCAAACTCAGCTAACTAAGGTGGCATACTAACTGAGCTACGAACTAGAGTACATAAGCATAGCTGTCATCCAGTTATTATTCATGGGCAGTGTACCAACCGCATCTGTAGCTAACAAGTCGGTGACATAAATGCACAATGGTCACCCTGGCATATCACAAGTGGAGCTTGATATCTCAAAAGTTAATTGAATGTGCAAAGCAGCAAAACTAGAAAACCATCTTAGAATGGGGTTCTTATGATATAAGTGTCAATCAAACATCACACCAATACATGGTGCTTCACGTCTGCTTTTATAAAGGAGATGATTATAATCGTGGCCAACTCATGCCATCAGACTGTAAACCTAATCTCTCTTGGATAGAAATAGACAATGTAGAAGAAATATGGAATTAGAAATATGTTAATCATTTAATTGATTCATATTGTCATCAGGAACACCATGTTGTAGATGTATTCACAATGTTGAGCTTCTAAAACAAATATACAATGGAGCAAAGAAACCTCATCCAACATTTCCAAGGAGTTTAGATGATGAAGAACATACTGGAGGTAATGATACAAGATAGTGATGATATATGAAGTATTTGACATTTAGTTTTGGTACATCTGATCATTTACATTTTCTCTTTATTAGTTTGATATTAGTTGTTATTGTTAGCATTAGGGGAGAATCGGGGTCTCAAAATGGCCTCATAAGGAATGGATTAGGGAATGCTTAGTGGGCTAATGCAAGGGGCTTGGAGGGTCCCAAAGAGGCCTAACCAGCCCAACCTAGGTGGGCTAAGCCCACATTTGAGCCCACCTCTGCCCCCATCAATGAGGGGAGGGGGCCACTTTTTGAAATTTGAACTTCAAATTTTGAATCTCCCTCCCTCCCTCTTTCTCTCTCTCTCCCTCCCTCCCTCCCTCTCTCTCCTCCCTCCCTCCCTCCCTCCTTCCCTCCCTCCTCCTCCCTCTCCCTCTCCCTCCCTCCCCCTCCCTCCCTCCTCTCCCCTCCTCCGTCTTGCTCCTCCTCCTCCCTCCTCCCTCTCCCCTCCTCCTCCTCCTTCTGGCTCCTCTTCCCTCTTTCCTCTCCCCTCCTTCTCTAGCTGCCCAGGCTCCCTCTCCTCTGCTCCTCCCTCCTGTAGAATCTCTCCCCTCCTCCTCCCTCTTGTAACATCTCTCCCCTCCTCCTCCCTTCTACAGCAGCTCCTTCCCTCCCTTCTACACCTGTCTCCCTACTCTCCTCCTCCTCTTCCTCTTGCCCTCATCTACTTCTTCTCAGGACTCCCTCTTTGTTGCTACTCTCTCCGTCTCACTACTCCATCTTTGCCAACTCTCTCCTACTATTTAGCCTGCATCACTGGTACCTCTCTTTGAGTACTCATGGCACCATTCAAGGACATATCCAACAAGTACCATGTGAACCTACAACTGGAGGCAGAATATGCAAGCACATGCTCTTTGGGATATAGTGGAACTCCTCAAAGTGTGCTCCATAGTCTTCGATTGCAAGGGAAGAAGCATCTTGACCTTTGGGTGGATAGAAACTTGTATCCTTTAGACCCTACCACCCAAAAGAGTCCTCCTTTTCATACAGTGCATGATGTTGTTTGGTTTGTTGACAAGGGACATGTTGGATTGCTTGGTTATTGCAATCGATTGAACCATTCTCAGACATTGGCTATGCAAGCAAGCGAGGTGCAGAGAGCCCAAGTCGAAGAACTTGCCCATTTGGGAAATATTACTATTGTGGCAATGCATAATAGTATGCAGGATCTCTAATTGCAAAACAAAGAAATCAGTGACAAAGCACATGCACTAGACTTGGAACGACATGAATTGGAAGAATCAATCCAAAAGCTTGCTAAAAGCAAACAAGATTTGGAAAGGTCTATCTATGGCCAAGTTCAATGCACTGTGGAGAAGGAACGAGAGAAGTCGATAGAACAAGTACAAAAGTTGAAGGGAACACCTTTGGGACTGAAGGAGAGGAAAAGACAATTGCAATCTATGGATGCATTGTCAACCAATAGTGGTGCCCGAACGAGGAGAATACGGGCTAAAAGGTTAGTTCCCCAAATCTTCCATGAGATTTCTTACTCCAAAATATTTGTGGTGTTGCATTCTTTCCACTAACACTCATTTGTACTCTACTTTAGAAATTTCATGGAGGATGTGATGGGAACAATGGAAATGGATGATAGTGATCCTTCATATGTTCTAAGAAGTTTAATAAAACCAAGTGATGTCATGGGAAGTGTTGAAGGACCCTACACAAAAAGGGCTACGTAAACAAGTTGCTAGAGAGGTAATGAAGGATTTCAAGGGCCTCGTCCAAGCAAAGGAGGTGCTTGGAGCTTGTGATGCTGCTGGTGTAAGTCGTGAAGCTTACAACTCTGTTTTTAAAATTTTCAAGTCTGCTATGGAGGAAAAGTATAAGATATCTACAATGCCATTGCCAACACCGTGGTCTATAAGGGTTGCACGTCAAGAAACAAACCAATGTGCTAGAGAAAAGCTTGGAGGATACCATTGTGTAAGTGGCACAATGACTTGGAAGAGTAAAAAGAAATCTAGCATCCAAACATTTGAGATGAATGCTTTCAATAATGTTTACGTGGATGTAGAGAATTTGCAGAGAGCCATTATGAAGTTCTATGGGATGAGAGAAGAAGGTAAGAGAAATTCCCTCTTCACATTCAACTTTATTTCTTCTGATTTCTATATCCTTACTGAATTTCTCTTTCATTGTACAAATGGCAAGCTAGTATTTGTCATAAAAATGGATGAAGCTCAGTTGGTAAAAGAGCATAAGCTAGAGAGGGTGAGGATTTGTATTATGAATGACGCCTTGCATTTTGCTCAAGGGGATGAGGAAGTTGAGCAGGGTTTTTCAGTCCAATTTGAGAAGGACATATGGTGGCTTGCAACCTTTGAGACCCCAAAGGAGTGCCACGAGACATTGAAGTGGGTTTTGGAGAGGGCATGGAACATTTCAAGTTGAATGGCATCTAGCTAGTGATTTGAAGACCCTCAAGTGCTTGTATGGTTGTGATACAGGTGCAGATGCAAAATGGACATGCTTGTATTGCACCCACTCTCAGAAGATGCAAAAGGGAAGCCTACTGTGGGAAAATGGCATCCTTTCTTGCAACCAAAGTACAGCCCCTGATCGTCACAAAAAAATCCTAAGTGGGACCCCATTCTACCAATTCCATTGGAGCGGGTACATGTGTACTTTGCATGTTGAACTGCGTATACTTGAAAAGTTACTCTATCTCCATCTAGTTTACTCTATCTCCATCTAGTTTATGCTTGGTATTTGAGGCCACAGCAAGTATCTGCACAATGCATTGCAAAAGCTAAAGAACTACTCTCACTAACGGGACTTCACGGAGGCAATGTGAAGCTTAAGCATGACAAGAAACAATCAGGAAAGACACAAAATCTTCTTGCTAAAGTGTCCATGGGTGGAGGAAAGGCAAGGAGGTTCTTGTCCAACCACAATGCTGATAAAGAAAAACATACATTGGCTCAAAGCACCCTAGGTTGGGAGTATTGGAAACATTTGTGTGAGTGCACCACAAATCAAGCTTCACATCCGCGAATTGCTACTTTGAGAGCAAAACTGTGGACAACAAAGCTTGATGCATTTATAAAGTTTCTTAGACAAGGTCAAATAGATGAGCTTTATTATGAGAGATTCAAGACAGCATTGGGAGAATTCATATCATTGATGGTAGATGCATGGGGGGAGTCACATATTACACATTACATGGTAATCCTCCTTAGGTTGAAATTTTGTGCTTTAAACTTGAGTCAGTTTATGTTTCTAATACAATGTTTTTCTTTATAGCATCTTCTTTATGCACATGCACCATGGTTTGTGAAGCAATGGGGCCCTATGTCCATTTGGAATACTCAAGGAATGGAGAAATCACACTACAGAGCAAAGGCAGCATACTTCAAGAATAGGCATGGGGGTGGTATCGCGCGAAGCAATGCACTACACGAAATGTTCGATTGGTTTTATAGATGTCTAAAGGCAAGACTCTCAAGCGTGATAAGGTAGAGGTCTCAAAGTCTTGCAAAAGCAGTTCAACATGCCAAGAAGACAAGGAGGTGTGATGTTTGGAAGTCCTCAATAGGGAGCCAAGAGGTTGCACTTTGGTTGCAATGTAGAGTCAGACAGGGGAGGCGTTGGGTCCTAAGAGAGCCCCAAATGTAAAATGTTCGATGAATAAAGTTAACACTATTTTGAGTCAATTATAGATTCCAAAATTCACAAATTGTTTGGAAATTGCAGAATTGCATGTGCGACATGGCAGGGCGGAGGGCTGAGTGGGTTGGGAGGGAGGGTGGTGAAGATTAAATATTACTGAACTGGCGACAAAAGACTAGGGGGGGAGGAGGTGCACTCAAAAAACCATAATTTAAAAGAAAAACCCTAAAGTGCTTTAAAAAAGACTATATAAAGCACTTCAAAGTCCTAAAATCCCTCAATTCTATGGCATGAGTTAAACATACCCATTGGATGCCATTTAAACGCTACCCATTGTCCTCCTCACAATGCCATGGCCTTCGAACTCACTGCAAGCCCTAGTGGCGAAGAGGGCAATGATCAGTAGGGATCTGAAGGCGGTTCTCATCATCAGGATTCCAAGCAACATGAGTCCTAAGGATCTCAGCACCATGAGGAATCCCAGCACGATGAACGATCCAAGCACGATCAGGGGTCCTCTCAGTCCTTCCACACAACTAACCATGGAAGTAGAGAGGTCTCCAAGAGGGGCAAAATAATCCAGTCAATCCTAATCAATTGCCCCTTCCTCCTCCGTAGGGTCTTGGCGTGGAGCATCTAAACCAAAAAGGGGAGCAAGAAAGGCAAAGAGAGGAGATGGAAAGATTATAGGGGCCACAACAAGAGGAAGTATTTGGCGGGCTCATAGATATAATGAACCTTGGCCCCAATCCTCCAACCAAACAGACCGCACAGAAGAGCACCATCAACCCTTTGTGCCTCGATATTATTAGATATGAGGAGCCTCTAGTACGAGTTGAGCAAGAGCCTCAGCCTACTATCTCACAACCTCATGAAAAGGAAAAGAGACCAAGGACAAAGTAGACCCCTAGGTGCGACAAGCAACCTCGAAGGACCCACCAGACACAGGAAGAGGAGTCTGAAGAGGTGGTTGCAAGGGAGGAGAGGTGAAAGAAGTTCAAAGTGGACAAGTGGCCATGGAGCCATGTCTAGAGGCTAGGAGCAGGGTCCCCCAAAGATTAAGAGGCGCAAGAAATGAGTGTGAAGGCACTTCAGGAGATCCATAAGTTCCAAACCACTGTGGACAATCTCATTCCCCATGCACCCTTCTAGCATGTTGTATGTGAAAAGCACATCATTACAAGAGTGATGTGCGTTTCACTTTAGGCACTATGGGAGCAATTCAGGAGGCAATGGAGCAGATAATAGTAGGTCTTTTTGAAGATGCAAACTTATGTGCTATCCATGCCAAAAGAGTAATAGTGATGGACAAGGACCTTGCACTCGCCAAGCGCATTTGCTCCAATCCCTCCCTTAGGCCCAAGATGTTGTTTAGGTTCATTTGGTGTAACTTGAATCATTTTGTAAATCTCTGCCCTTTGAGGCCAATGATATGTCTTTGTATTCCCAATGGAGAACTAGAGATAGGAGTGGAGGATGATCTTCCAGATGCCCTGTTAGTCATCAGTGTCCACCTCCCTAAACCCAAGGGGTGTGAGCTGGGCTCGAAAGCGATCTAAACCCTTCCCGAACCTAGGTTATTGATTGAACAAGTACTTCAAATAATCGATTGGGACCCATCTTTTTGTGGACTCATCAAGTTGATATGCAAAACTCGTGATGTAGTCTTGCATGTACTTGATGAGGTCTTCAAAATCATCTCGGGCTCCCAAGTAGGTGCCTAGGACATCTATGCTCTTATCAAAAACTGGAAATAACTCCTCCTCTCTATTAATTAATGGAGTACAGGAGATGAAATCGTTGAAGGAAGACCTAGTAGAATTGATGGTAGTTTGGTAGGTAGGAGAACTATGGCTATGATAGTGAAACTTTGAAACTAAAGTAGCTTTATAACCTATATATACCCAAATATTCTAAATATAAAAAATAAAAAGAATTATAATTTTTTGGGGAAAAACTTGACATTGACATGAAACAAAACCATTCAAAACATCAAAATTAGTTGCACCACTATTAATTGGAAAATATCAAAATCCACAATTGTTCCACCCCACATTGTTTACAATCTTCAATATTGCAGGAGGGATAAAAGTGGCACTATGCACGAGCTTCTCTGCACGCTTTCCTACCTTTTCACCATTTAAGGTAAAGTGAAAGGACTCAGACATGCCATCCTCCATGACTAATAGGTGTTCCTACATGTCCCTGAGAGTCCACTATCATGTGACAGTCACATTCTTGACATCTCCTAAATGAGAACCAATACATAAACTTACCCTTGTAGTATCATCATCATTAGAGTCAAGGGGGAGCCAATTGCCACCTGTTTTCTTCCAGCGCCTATATTGGAAAGCAAAATATAACATTTGGTAGGAGATGTGGTACTTGAAAACGACATTATCCTTACATACATGGCATTGAAATAGATCACCCTTTTGTTCACCTGACCTGTTTTCCCAATTCACCCCAAGCAATTCCTCAAGGGCATTCTCATGTAGGCACTTGCATGACCACATGGTTTTTGTACTGTGCATCTGGATATTCTAAAAACAAGAAGCAAAAATGTGCAGAGGCATAAACCAAGACAACCTTACCCATTTAGAGCCAAATGTAAACTTCATGGCCATGCCCACATCCTTTGCAATCTTTTCCTTATATGATTGCATTGTTCTTGTGTCCACCATGCTGCAATCCATGTCTTCAAGTTGTGGTGTTGCAATGTAGTGAAGATGGCCATAGCATGATGCCGTCCTTGGAGTAACGTACTTGGCATTATACCAATAGATATTTCTTTGTTTCAAAGTAGAGGACTTCTCTCCAGCATGCATTTGCCTTCCTAAATCCTCATGAATGGCAGTAGACTTACCTAAGAAGCACTCAACTGGTTCCCACTCCTCAAAGTCTGAAGGAAATGCGTCTGCTATGCACAAGTGCTATTTTAAAATACAATTTCAAACTGACTCATTACACTGGTTCTATTTCAAAATACAATTTCAAGCTAACTCATTACACTTCAAAATTTTACACAAAATGCAGACTTACAATGTGATGGTATTGTCGATTGATTGCTTCACGAAGGAAGGCGCATGTCCTTCCCCATGTAGATGTGTTGCACCTTTGCAAGCAATCCTTTCTTCCCAAGCTTGAACTTCATGATGCGGCCCTTCCATTCATGCAAAAGATCACCTCTTTTGCTCTTGGGAAGCTTATGTGGACCCTTGGTAGATCCTCTCATGACTATCCAATCATTCAAGCTGTAGGTGCAAGGCACCCATTCACCCAGTGCATTTTTGCTCCTCTGGGACACAGAGTACATGTATGGTCTCCTCACCATGCTTGTACAAAGGTCACAATAGCAATAGTGGACTAGAAAGTGCAGCTTGGAGGGAGAGAGTAGCTCCGATAGGGGGAGAGAGAGGGAGAAGGTATAGAGGGTGCAACTAAAGGTTGAGAGAAGCTCCAAGAGGTGTTGTAGCTAGGAATGGAGGGAGAAAGAGTAGAGGGGGATGAGTAGCTGCTCCAAGAAGGGTTGTAGCTAGGAATGGAGGGAGTGTGTGAGAGTGCTCTCAACGGAAGCAAGAATGGAAGAAGGAGAGAGAAAGACAGAGAGCCACACAAGTTTTGGTGGGTGCAGAACCACCCTAATCTTCTTCTTCATTCATTTATATGTGTGTTTGAGTATTGTACATAACCGGGGTTAAGGCACAGTGACCTTTAACCCCCACAACCTCCCACTTAAAGGACAATGTGCCTTTAAGAGAGAACAACTAGTGAGCATACTATCCAATGCCCATCAATACACGACAATACTCAAACTGCTGACTAGGTAGACTCTTCGCCAACATATCTGCAGGGTTATCATCTGTATGAACCTTGACAAGCTCTATGCGCTTGTCCTCAAGTACCTCCCTGATGAAATGGTACCTGACCTCAATGTGTTTGGTCTTTGCATGAAAGACCGGATTCCGTGCTAGCTGAATAGCACTCATGGAATCACTATGCAATGTCGGTACACCTGTATAAATCCCCAAATCTCCCACTAGCCGATCAAGCCATATAGCCTCCTTGCAACCCTCTGTGGCTGCAACATACTCAGCCTCTGTGGTAGACAAAGCAATGCACTTCTGTGCACGAGACATCCATGACACTGCACCACCTGCAAAGGTGAACACATAACTAGAAGTGGATCTCCTACTATCCACATGCCCTGCATAGTCTGAATCTGTGTACCCAAGTACACGCATGTCTCCTTTACCAAAGCAAATGCACATCTCCTTGGTACCCTTCATGTACCTCATGATGCACTTAACTGCCTCCCAATGCCTCTTTCCTGGATTAGCCATATACCGGCTAACAACTCCCACTGCAAATGCAATGTCTGGCCTAGTAGCTATCATAGCATACATAAGACTCCCAACCGCTGATGCATAAGGAACCTTAGCCATCATGGCCCTCTCCTCTTCTGATTTGGGACTATCTGTATGACTCAGTTTCACATATGGAGGCAATGGAGTACTCACTGCCTTCCCCCCCTCCATATTGAAACGTTGCAATACTTTTGTAACATACTCTTTTTGTGAAAGCCAAAGGAGTTTCCTACTCCGATCACGCGTGATGCGCATACCAAGAATATGACCTGCAAGTCCCAAATCCTTCATATCAAAGGCCTCATGCAACTTGGCCTTTAATGCATCTAGCTCATAAGTATTCTTGCTAGCCAATAGCATATCATCCACATATAGTGCCAAGATTATCAGGCTATTATCCTTAGCCCTTTTAGTGTAGAGGCAGTGATCCCTTTTAGTGTAGAGGCAGTGATCAATTTCACTCCTTCTAAAACCCTAGGACCGAATGAAAGCATCAAACTTTTGATACCATTCTCTAGGTGCTTGCTTAAGACCATAGAGACTCTTCTTTAGCTTGCAAACTAAATGCTCTTTGCCCTTTTCTTCAAAGCCTTCCGGCTACACCATGTAAATTTCCTCATGCAAATCCCCATGCAAGAAAGCTGTCTTGACATCCATTTGCATAAGCTCCATATCCTCTACTGCCACTAGTCTAAGCATGCATCTAAGTGTGGTCATCTTCACAACCGGAGAGAATATCTCATCAAAGTCCACACCCTTCTCTTGCTTGAACCCTTTAGCAACCAATTGGGCCTTGTACCTAGGCACATCATCACCTGTGACCTTCATTTTGTAGACCCATTTACATGGCAATGCTTTCTTTCCATGTGGCAAAGAAACCAAGTCCCAAGTCTTATTCTTCATAAGTGAACTCATCTCTGATTGCATAGCATACTCCCACTTGCATTGATCCTCACGCATCATAGCCTCTTTGTAGCAAGAAGGCTCGCCGCAATCAGTAAGCATCACATAGTCTACCCCTGGAACAAACCTATCAGGCGGTCTAGACACTCTAGATGATCTTCTCAAGGGCATTTTAGCTTGCTGTCCCACTTGCATATCAGCCACATTTGGCTCATCATTTCCACCAATAGATGATCCATCATCTACCCTTGATTGTATACCTGTGGGAGTACTTGGTTGTACCATTTCTTGCACATTTGGTGCATGGACAGCTTGCTGTCTATCAACATATGCAGGTGGATTCACATCCTAGAAAGTGATTCTCCTCATTTCCACATCCCTCATGGGTGCCTTATGCATCTTCTTCTCATTGAAGACCACATCATGGCTGCGTATGATCTTCTTTGCTTCTGGATCCCAGAGACGATAGCCCATCTCTCCACTTTCACCATAACCTAGAAAGATGCATTTCCTAGACTTAGGATCTAGCTTCTTTCGAAGCTCTTTTGGCACATGTGCATATGCCTCACACCCAAATATACGCAAAAATGAGAGTAAGAGGGCTTCTTGCCACTCCATGCCTCTTCAGGGATACCACCATCCAAACTCTTACTAGGTGATCTATTGATCACATGCACTGCAGTCTTCATTGCCTCAGCCCAAAAACCACCAGAAAGACTTGCATTGGAAAGCATGCATTGCAACCTTTCTTGAATGGTACGGTTCATCTTTCCTGCAACTGGATTTTGCTCTGGAGTATGAGGGGATGTGAGCTCCCTCTTAATCCCACGTGTATCACAGAAATGCTGAAAGTCATGAGAGAGATACTCTCCACCATTGTCAGTCCATAGGCATTTAAGCATTCTACCTGACTGATTCTCAACCAAGGCCAGCCATTTCTGAAATACCTGGAACACATCACTCTTCCGAGCTATAGCATAAGCCCACACTTTTCTAGTTGCATCATCAATAAATGTCACATAGTATTCAGCCCCGCCTAATGACCGTGTAGGCATGGGACCACATACGTCTGAATGCACCAAATCAAGCATTTGAAACTCTTTCTTTCCTTTTCTTTTATGGGCTGATTTAGTCTGCTTCCCATAGAGACAGTGCTCACAAAATTCAAAATCAGAGAAACTCAAATGTGGTACATAACCCAAACGGCATAAGAGTTTCATTCCATTCTGGTTCATGTGCCCCAACCTGCAATGCCAGTGCTTGGCTGCTCGGTTATTGCAACAACATGATCAAATACCCCTGATACATGTAAGGGATACAAAGTCCCACACTTGGCACCCCTAGCCAAAAGCATAGAGCACTTCTGAATTTTCCAACTTTGAAAGCCAAAACATCATCCAGCTGACCCACTGAAATAAGACTCTTGGTCAGCTTAAGCACATGTCTCACATGTTTCAAACAAATGCAGACCCATTTGCAAAAGAAAACTTTATGTCACCTGCTCCCACTATGTCACATGCATAGTCATTTCCAAGATGCACACAACATGTCTTTCCACTATCATAAGTGGAGAACCATTCCCTATGGGGAGTAACATGGAATGAAGCACCAGAATCCAAAATCCAATCCTGGGAATATGCATCATCTGAAGTGGTAAGCAACTCTGTAGATAAGCTAGACATGAAGAGAACGTCATTGTCACTATCATGTGTGACTGCATTGATCTCCTCGATTTTCACTTTTCCTTTGTCCTCCCTTGGACTCTCTTCCTTTTGATTTGCACCCCAATTTGCATTCTTTTTCTTATCCTTTTGCTCTCTTTTCAGCTTGTAGCAATCGTTTTTCATATGGCCCTTCTTGCCACAATGGTAACACTCAATGTTCCGTGCCCTGGATTTGCTACGAGACTTCCCTCTTTCTTGGGACTTCCCCCTGAACTGTAATCTGCCCCTTTGCACATTTAAGGCTACATCTTGCTTGTTGCCATCCATAGACTTCCGTCTAATCTCCTCGGCCAATAAGCTACCCACAACATCATCAAATTTCAGTACTCCACCAGGTGCAGAGTTACTGAGAGCTGTACGGAAGGTATCCCATGAGGATGGCAATGAACATAAGAGAAATATTGCCTTAGTCTCCATATCAAAATTCATTTTCTGAGCCTGAAGCTGGCTGAAAATAATATTGAATTCATTCAAATGAGAAGCAATGGAGACCCCTTCCTTCATCTGCAGCTCAAACAACCTCTTCATGAGGTAAACTTTATTAGAGGTAGTTTCCTTCTCATAAGTGGCACACAGTTTCTTCCACAAATCTTCAGTAGTCTGCTCATTTACTACTGTGAAATAAACTGACTCTGCAAGATGAAGTCTAATAGTAGCCTTTGCTAATGCATCCAACTCATTCCAATCATCCTCAGACATATCCGCAGGCTTAGCTTCAATACCTGCCAAGGGTTTAATCTGCATCTTTTGAATAAGCACATCCCTTATTTGTTCTTTCCACAAAGAAAAGTTTGTCCCATCAAACTTTTTAATGCTGAAAATCTCCTTTTCAGACATGGAAGAGGATGCCATGATGCAAATAAAGCAAAATCCCAAATGCTAGTGCCTGCAAGAGAGAATCACACCAAATACCAGGTGCACCCAAATGTGTATGCCACAATAGAGTGAAATGTCACCAAAACTCAAAGCTCAAAGCATCAAAAGATGCATCTGACTCATGTGCATATACTATGCATCCATATGAGCAAATCTGGCCCAAAAGAAAATGCCAATTAGTGCCAAATGACTCAAGCATAAACACCGTCCACTGGCATATGCATCTATAATATCTCATCCAAGAGAGCATAGCACTATCAGTGCATCACCTACAATGTGTCAAAGCTGTCCCTCAGCTTAAAATAGCATCCATGTGCAAAGCGTCCATAAAAAATAGCATCCCACAAGGCAATTTGGGCCTATCAGCACATCCAACAAGGATCGCAATGCATCCAAATGTCCTATAAATCATCCATTGCAACCCAATGCATACCACGAATGAGCGCACACTGCTCAAACTGCAACCAGAGTGATCTGCATAAGGTATGCTCAAGAAATCATAGTCCCACGGTAATGAGCGCTACTGAAAATAGAACCTGAGATGCTTCAAAACATGGGCTCCATTGCATAATCGGACTCAGCAAGAAAATCTGCAAATATCTCTCTTCTGCCAGAACTCCAAAATCCCAACCGATGAGTGAGAAATGGGAGTCAACACTTATCCACTGCCATGTGGCATAAATCTAAGGTTTCAAAACCATAGTATGAAAAATGCATAACAGAGAGACGAAATCGAATACACAGAGATTTATAACTCTGAAAATCCTTCACCGAATCGTGCAAGAACTGACAGGTAGGGGTTTTTGGGCGTCCGGAACGCAATGGGACAGACGGTTTTGGAAACCGTGGTCTCAATCACTAGGTCCAACACACGGACTGAAAAACGTTTTTGAAAACAGAGCTATCTGTAAACTCCACCGGAGTGCGAATGATGAGCAACATAGAAGTTTTAGGACCTCTTGAGTCCACCGGAACTGACAGATCTGCAAATGGTTGCTCCAAACTTGAGTTCCAACACCCGGGCAAAAAACGCAGGAATTGACACAGTGAGTCAGAAATCCAATGAAATGATCCCAGATTCAAGAATGATGGTGTTTCCAAGCTCCTGAAGTGAAGTGGACACCAAAAGCAAGCAATAGTTGCCTCTACAAGTCAATACGGAGTCTCTGCCATCGAACGGAACAGGGAAAAGCTCAAAAAATGACTTTTTCTTTTAAACCACTTAACAGGCTCTCAAAACCACTTCGCAAAGCCAAAGTGACTTTTCCAAAGGTTCCTCCAAGGTCTCTGCACACTCGGATGCAAGTAAAGTCACCCACAAAGCTTTCCACAAAGCTTCTCCTTCCTCCCACAGAGCTACTGAGCTTCCAAGCATTCATGCACGCTCAGCTATATCACCCGGGCTCTGATACCAGTTGAGAGTGCTCTCAACGGAAGCAAGAATGGAAGAAGGAGAGAGAAAGACAGAGAGCCACACAAGTTTTGGTGGGTGCAGAACCACCCTAATCTTCTTTTTCATTCATTTATATGTGTGTTTGAGTATTGTACATAACCGGGGTTAAGGCACAGTGACCTTTAACCCCCATAGTGGGAGAGAGGGAAGGAGTCTCACTTGAGGCTTTCTCACAATCACAATGGAGAAATACACACAAAGGTGGAGGCTGAAAATAGTTTTCCTCTTCTTAGTTGTGAAAGCCAAAAGAACTCAAGTACAAAGAAATAGAAGAACCCTATATGTGGGTCTCAAACCAAACTCAACTAACTAAGGTGGCTTACTAACTGAGCCACAAACTAGAGTAGATAAGGATAGCTGTCATCCAGCTATTCTTTGTGGGCAGTGTACCAACCGCATCTGTAGCTAACAAGTCGGTGACATAAATGCACAACGGTCCCCCTGGCATATCGCGAGTGGAGCTCGATATCTCAACACTCCCCCTCGAGCTCAATCCCAATTCTTGCACACCAAGCAGGTCTCTGAACTTGTGCAGCTTCTCTGCGCCCAATGCCTTCGTGAATATGTCAGCTACCTGATCCTCTGTGCTGACATAAACTAGATCAATAAGACCTAGTAAAACCTTCTCCCACACATAGTGATAATGCACCTCAATGTGCTTTGTTCTAGCATGAAAGACTGGGTTCTTTGCCAAGTGTATGCTGCTCATGTTGTCACAATAAATGACAACTGGCCCATTTGTAGACTGATGCATATCATAGAGTAGCTTATGCAACCAAGCTCCCTCACATGCAGCCATTGCTACACCCCTGTACTCAGCCTCTGTGCTCGACAAGGCAACTGTAGGCTGTTTCTTACTGCTCCAAGTGACTACAGCACTCCCAAAAGAGAACACATATCCACTGGTAGATCGTCTATCAAAATAACTACCAGCCCAATCAGCATCAGTGTATCCATGCAACTGTATTAGAACCCCAGCCTCATAAAATAGTCCATACTGCAATGTGGACTTCACATACCTGAGTATGCGTCTAGCCGCATCCAAATGTGGTTTCCTCGGAGCTTGCATAAACTGACTTACCAACCCAACAGCATAGCTCAAATCTGGCCTGGTAATAGTCATGTAAATAAGACTTCCTACTATGTGTCTGTACATAGTAGGGTCTTCCAGAAGCTCACCTGCATCTGCGCTCAGCTTCACATTCTGCTCCAAAGGAACTGAAATAGGCTTACAGCCTGTCATCCCATATTTGGACAGCATGTCCAGTCCATACTGCCTCTGTAAGAGCTGTATCCCACTTGGTGATCTAATCACCTCAATGCCCAAGAAATAACACAGCTCTCCCAAATCCTTCATCTCAAACTTCTGCCTCAATAGCATTTTCACATGAAGGATATCTTCATCACTATCACCTGTGATGATCAAATCATCAACATAAATGACAATTAGCATAATCCCTTTCTCTGTTTTTCTCACATAGAGTGAGAAATCTGCCTTGGAAATCTGAAAGCCAATAAGACAAGATATTGTCCTATCTTGTCAGACCATGCTCTAGGTGCTTGCTTCAAGCCATACAAGGCTTTCTTCAACCTACAAACAAACTCAGGATGAATAGCATGAACATAACCTGCTGGCTGCTCCATAAAGACCTCTTCTTGCAAATCACCATGCAAGAAGGCATTCTTTACATCCATCTGATGTAAAGACCATCCGTTTGATGCAGCCATAGCAATGGCTACTCTTACGGTTGCCATCCTTGCAACCGGGCTGAAAGTTTCTTCATAATCAATGCCATATGTCTGTGCATACCCCTTGACAACTAATCTTGCCTTGTATCTATTCACAGAACCATCTACATTGTGCTTGATCTTATAAACCCACTTACAGCCAATTGCATTCTTGTCTTTAGGCAAAGGCACCAATTCCCATGTAGCATTTGCATCCAAGGAATCCATTTCTTCATCCATGGCTTTCTCCCATTTTTCATTTCCCATGGCTTGCTCAAAAGAAGTGGGTTCTGGTTCCTGTATCACTTTGACCATATAGGCATAGTGAATGGCTGTAAATCCATCATATTTCAGCCTATCCACAGGATACCTAACCCTGGTAGACCTACGCAAAATAGGCTCACTTCCAGGTGCTCTCAAAACATCCCTGGTCTTCCTTACTCTAGGTGTAACAACAGAGGGAATACCCAACTCATCATCAATGCTCTGTTCAGAGCCACTGGATTCACCATCCACACAAGAGTGACCTGCATTCACATCAAACATGGGCTGATCTACCTTCTCTTTTCCTTTTTTTGATACCTGCATACCACTCTCTGCATTGCTTTGAGGAGATTCTCCTGATCTCAATCTGCCTATCCATGGTGAAGTATGTGAACCACTGCTAGAGGACACTCCAGGTCCACTAATATTTTGTGATTGCTGTTGTGAATTCTGTGCAGCATTACCATTTTGTGCATCTACATCAATCATCACATTTACTGGTTTATACCAGCTGCTCATCTCATCAAAAACAACATCTCTGCTCAATGTGAACTTACGTGTAGAAGGGTTATAGCATCTATATCCTTTTTGCTGCAGAGAATAACCAATAAAGATGCACTTCTCAGCTTTTGGATCCAACTGGGACCTCAACTCATCTGGCACATGGACATAGGCAATGCAACCAAAAATTTTCAAATGAGAAATATCTGGTTTCCTACCAGTATACATCTCCTCTGGCGTCATGCCATGTATTGCTGCAGTGGGAGTCCTTTTCATTATATAAACTGCTGTAGCAACTGCTTCAGCCCAATAATAATCTGGTAGATCTTTTTCATTTAGCATAGCTCGAGATACCTCTCCAATATGCCTGTTTTTCCTTTCTGCAATTCCATTTTGCTGTGCGGTATGACTGCATGAATATTGCTACTTTATACCATGCTCCTGCAAGAACCTTGCAAACTCATTTGAGAGGTACTCTCCCCCTCCATCTGACCTTAGGCATTTTATTTGCAGGCCTGTTTCTTTTTCAACCATAGCTTTGAAAGCTTTGAAGTGCCCAAACACTTCACTTTTCTTTTTCATAAAATACACCCAAAGTTTTCTCCTGAAGTCATCAATAAATGTGACAAAATAGTGACAGCCACCAATAGATGCAGCTTTAGTAGTCCACACATCAGAGTGGATTAATTCCAATGGCTTTTTACTCTCTTGAACATGCCTAGGAAAAGGTTTGCTTGCCTGTTTCCCAAATTGACAGGCTTCACAAACCTTGTGCATTTCTGCAACCTTGAATTTAGGCAATCCTGCAACAATATTTTGGGCTTACATTGATTTAAGTCGTTGTATATTAACATGACCAATGCGTTTGTGCCAGATATCAATATCTGCAACTACATCGCTCCCATGTGCAAACATTGCTGCACTCAATTCAGGCATGTCCGCATCCAACGTAAACATCCTGCCCTTCTTCTTTCCTTTTGCTATCAAGCGACCATTATTTTTCATATCCTCAACAAAGCATCCATGAGGATTAAATCTGACCTGCAAGCCTTGCTCAACCATCTGACCAACAGAAACCAGGTTCTTGGTGATGTTCGGGACATGAAATACATCAGACAAGTATTTCTTTTTCCCATCCTGCATAGACAAAGGAATTTTGCCAATCTGCACAATAGGATGTGCAGTATCATCGCCAGTTTCCACAAATCCTGGTTTTTCCATTTTCCTTGCATCCAACATCCATTCAGCATGACTTGTCATGTGGTTTGACGCACCTGGGTCAACATACCACACATCATTGCTTTCTTTTGCACTTGTCACAGAATTTGTCATATGCTGCACCATAAACAAATGCTCATTTCTGTCATCACCCTGTCTACTAGAGGATGCATAATTGCCTTGCTGCAATTTTCCATTCATAATGTCATTCTGCTTTTTGTAGCAGTCTTTAGCCATATGCCCCATTTTACCACAGTAGTAGCATTCAACATTGCTGTTTGCATTTTGGCCTCTCTGCCATCCACCACGACCTCTTTGGCTCCCCCTGCCTCTAGAGTTACCACGTCCTCCTGCATAGGACTGGTTTTCTTGCATTTCCTACATATTCTGATTTCTACCACGGCCTGCAGATCGGCCTCCTCTACCTCTTCCTCTACCTCTGTCAGCATTTGAGTAGAAGACAGTTTCTTTTGAAGTTCCTGCTGAAGAAGATGCACCACCATTTCTCTGCTCTTCAGAAATTAGAAGAGCAATCAACTCCTCAAAATCAGGAAATTTTTCACGGACGGCAATGGATGTCTGGAAGTGTGCATAATCCTTTCCTAGACCATTCAAGGTCACAGAAACTAAATCGTCATCATCCACTGGCGAACCAATGGAAGCAAGTGCATCCGCAATTTTCTTCACCTTCATGTGGTAGTCATTGATGCTCATATTTTCTCTCTGCACATTGTGCAGCTCCTGCTTGAGCTGCATTTTCCTGGCTTGCATATTTGTGCTGTACATTTTTGCCAAAGTATCCCATGCCTCCTTTGGTGTACTTGCATCCTGAATATGCACAATCATGGAGTCTGAAATACTGATAGACAGCCAGTACATAACTTTCCTGGCTCTCTCATGCCATCCTTTGAATGCCTACATTTCCTGTTGATTGGGAACATTAGGAAGAACAGGTTCTTCTTCATTTCCTGTAATGAACTCCCAATAGCCTTTTCCCATCAAGAAATTCGTCATTCTAAACTTCCATGCCTGGAAGTTGTTCTTGTCAAGCTTTTCAGTGACAATCTGTGAAAGAGAATCAGATGCCATTATAGAACACTGCAAAATATACTATCACTGCAAAAAACACAGCTTTTGCCTCACACGGGCAGATCTGCAAAACTGACGAAAGTGGTATTTCACCACAAAGTCACTTCCTAGTGATGATTTTGCATCAACAGGCAACAAGCATGAATCTGCAACTCCCAATGTCTCTGCGCACAGGCATACGATGCAATTTCTGCAGCAACTTTTCACCGACCTGCAGAACAGTGGTCGCATAGCAAAAACAGGGCCTTTTTCTGAGTGCCTACGGAGAACTTCTGCCTCCAAAACGAGCCCCAAAATGACCTCGAATCAGAAAAATAAAGTCACCTAGGGCTTTGCCCTGACCTGCAGCATATAATGCCCTCTCGCCATACCGCGAAGGGCGTCTCAATCTGAGACAGTGCACTCTTGCACTTCTGGCTGTGCTACCTGTAGAGATTTGCTCCCAAACTCGAAAAAGGAAAGCAACACTGGTCCTCTTACCAGGACACTGTGAACTTGGTTTGCTTTCTTGAGCTCCTTACCACGAACAAGGCTCTGATACCATGTGAAGATAGTGGGAGAGAGGGAAGGAGTCTCACTTGAGGCTTTCTCACAATCACAAAGGGGGAATACACACAAAGGTGGAGGTTGAAAACATTTTTCCTCTTCTTAGTTGTGAAAGCCAAAAGAACTCAAGTACAAAGAAATAGAAGAACCCTATATGTGGGTCTCAAACCAAACTCAACTAACTAAGGTGGCTTACTAACTGAGCCACAAACTAGAGTAGATAAAGATAGCTGTCATCCAGCTATTATTTGTGGGCGGTGTACCAACCGCATCTGTAGCTAACAAGTCGGTGACATAAATGCACAACGGTCACCTTGGCATATCGCGAGTGGAGCTCGATATCTCAATAGGGAGAAGAGCAGAGGGGGATGAGCAACCACTACAGGAGGTACTGATGCTAGGATTGGAGGAAGAAAGAGTAGAAGGGGATGAGCAACTGTTGTTATAGGAGGTGCTGTAGCTAGGAATGGAGAGAGAATGAGAAGCTGCTACAGGAGGTGCTGGAGAGGGAGAAACACAGTGCACCAGAGCAGGAGGGGGCAGAGAAGATGCCAAATGAGTTCCCACATTTGAAAAATGGAGGGAGAATGGAGCTAGACTAGAGAAGAGGAGGGGGTAGGCCTGTAACAAGCTGAGAGGGGGGGAAAATTTGCCCAGAAGGGCCCACCGCCTCTTGAATGACTTGTAGGTTTGTTTGGGGGAGGTGCATATGGGAGAAGGGTCAAGCATGGGTTGAGGGGGGGGGGATGGTTTGAGTGGTCCTCGGTGTAAGAGGAGTAGCCGATAGGGGTTGTTTGCAAGTCTGCCCACCCTCCACCTCAACATGGCACCCACAAAAAGGAGCATTCCCATTGGTACACCTCAAATACCTCACTAATCCCTTGAAATTAGGAAACACTAATTGGGGGCCCTTTGGAGACCCCAATTCTCCGCTAATGCATAGTCTTTTTATATCGAATGTTAAACTTTTCTTATGTGTTCAAAATATATGTAAATGCAAGTTGAAATGATATGAAGAGCACTAAGTAAGACACATAATCCTTGCACCCCTAGATTTCTTTATTTTAATTGACATAATTTATTTTAAAGTTTGTTTAATATATAAATGACACAACTTATATTGTTTTTCATATGGGTACTTGACAGGTGCTTCTCAATTAATAACTATTGTCGAGAAAAATGTTCAAGAAGATAAAGATATACAAGATCCTTATGGAAGTGTTCATGTGCATGAAAACTTAGATATTAACAATCCCCATAGGATTGTGGCTTATTCCACATTAGAAGAATCCCATAGGGTAGGACATTTCACATTAAGAGAAAGGGGATCTATGCATATATTTAGAGATTGCTCACATGAGTCATTTAATCATGATGTGAATGATGCAAATACTCTACTAGTACAAGAGGACATTAAGATGGACATTTCTAAAGAGGATTCGAGAGAAAATATAGAACGGTCCTCCAAAACAAATTATTCATGCGAGAATCCATGCAGGGTTCATCGCATACAAAGGAGACTCATAGAATTCATAAATGAGCCATCATTCTAGACTTAAATGGATTATTGCTATGCAAGGTTGATAAGAGCTTCTCTGATAATAGATGTTATAACATTGAGATAGAGAAGATATTGCTACAGAATGGATGCATAGAGTTTTTCCACATTCTTCTAGAACACTTTAATGTGGGCATATGGTCTTGTGCCTTTAGGAGGAATATGAAGCAGAGAATTGAACTACTAGAACAGGTAGCAAATAAAAAGTTGCCTTTCTTCATGGTATGGGGACAAGAGGAACGTTATAAAAGGCAAAATAATCCATTGGTTAGACCAGACAAGAAGAATGTAGAAGCATTATTCAAGCCACTTTATAGCATGTGGGAATCATGGAAAGGACAATATGATTAGACAAACACTATCTTAATCAATGATAGTCCATACAAGGGTTGTGTAAATCCTCTTGGAACTTGTTTGTTTCCAAAGCCATTTACCCTTCATAGTCAAGGCAATGTTGAACTCATAGAAAAATTATTGCCTTATCTCCTTGAATTAAGACATGTTTCAGATGTTCGATCAATGATCACAGCAGATCCCTTTGGTTAGTCTCCAGTGATACTAGGTCATCCCTTGTATGGATACTTTGAGAGTGTTATCAAGCATTTTCAAAACTTATGGAGTTGTTTTCCTCCTCCGAAAATATTTTGGGAAGAAAGTTACTCTTCCTCAGACAAGGAGAAGAAACCATCAAATGTTTTGAAGCATGATGAACAAAAACAAATGAAGCAGTTAATGGAAAAACCAGCACCACTAAGGAAATTGTCTGCGGAACAACTTGATATGTTATAATCAATGTGCAATATGGATTCAGTGAGTGATGTGGAGACAATCTTAAGGGCTGAACAACTTGGATTTTTGGGTCGATATATTACAAGCAGAATTGCGACAATTTATGTTCAGCCTTTGGAAGATTGGAAAAGACAACATGATGGCACAAAGAGAACAAGTAAGAAATGACCCCATTTCAAAAACTCAATTACATATCTAGTTTCTCTGTAAGTGATACTACTTTTATTTTTTCCTATTACTCAAAAGAATTAGCATCAATTTTTGTTTTAAATTAGTGTGGCAATGAAAATAGCACAATGTTTATAAGCTTCAAAGAATTGTACTAACTCTAATGCTTTACTAACATACATTCATATCATTAAAGGATGTGATGCCAAATTGTTTTGAAGTTAAGGCAATAGTATAATTTCTCCAAGTTTTGGACAGTTGATTTAGATGAAGTAGTAAGTTCGCCACTTTTTGGTCGGTTGCAAGCACAGATGAGTTGAAGATGCATGAAGAGAGGATGTTGGCTATTATAGAGATCAATTCTGCAAATGTAGCTACACTCAAGGAATTTGGAAGCTCATTTGAGGTTAGGGTTATCATTCAACAGCAATCTTAGTACGTGACATTTGGTACAGAGGCGATTTCAATCCTCTCAAATCCTAACAAAGCGGTTAATGACAAAGTAGTGTTGGCCATCCTCAGGTTTGATATAAACTTTTTCTTAGCTTGATCCTTTAGTATTTTGATTGAATCTAATGAGCTAGCTTTTGTTTATTTGTGGGTATAGTATGGTTATATCATAGCTTCCTAGATTGGCACAAAATCGTGTATATATGCTAGATTCTCTTCTTTCTTCTATACTTAGCATTAAGACAAAGACCATAGATGATGTTTGTGCTTCGTTGGGACCTCTACATTTGGATGGCGTGCGAGTCATCTTTATGGCATATCATGAGGTGTAAGTAAAATTCCAAAATTATCTTCACTCTTTCATTGATGAGATTGTGCCAAATAATAATTATTCTTAATTAATTATGTAGCTCACATTGGAGTTTGATGGTTTGGGATCTTGAAGAAGAAGAATTTTGGTTTGTCAATTCAATTCTAGGCTTTCATGGCTCGGTGTTAATGTAAGTGTTCTCTTAATATGCATCACTTCCACATTTTGTATCTTATGCAATACACACACTCATTTCTTTTATATGTTATGATGGGTAGGTCAGCACAAAAACTGGTATCTGCTATTGGGAAAATCAAGCAACACCAAGGTAACTTAGTAGACAAAAAACATTTCCAAAAATGCTCAGCAGTGTTGCAAAAGGATGCACACACTTGTGGATCTAGAGAGTGGGCTACAACTGCATGTTCATCCTCAATGAAATTCTTAAACGGAATTCGCATCTCTCAATGGAAGCATATACAGAGATCGATCTACAAGCATTTATGGCTGAGACCATTCAAGATCTAATTGCTGCCATTGGGATACAACATGCAATTAAAGTAGGCAAGATTCAATGTACACCCAAAGCAACGCAACGGGAGATTGAGTCTCCAAAAGCATCACAATTTCCATAAGAGTTGGAGATACAGTCTACACCCAAAGCATCTACACCAAAGGCATCCCAACTTGGAGGGAAAGAAGAGATTGAGTCCCTATTGAAGGAATGATAGCCTGTAGAGGAATCTAAAGCATTATAGCCTTGATAGGAAGCATCACAAGAGTCTATAGACTCCATTGTCTCCATTGTGAAGAATGTAAATGACATTATTTTAAAGTAGTCCAAATTTCTTGTAACAAAAGCAATCTGAATTGAGTCATTATTGTTGTTTTTGTTAATTATGTTCAATGTCTTAGAGCATGAGGGACATTTACTCACGATGTAAATTTATTCCATGTGTATTATATGATTATATCGATGCCTAAACATGCGGCTCTTTAGAACTATTAAATGTAGTGATGAAAATATAATTATTATAATAATTTGGATTATTGAGAATGAAGCAAAGCGAGAGGCAAGAAAGAGCATTAAAAAAAACATTTCTCCTTTTTTGTTGCAAAAAAAAAACATTAAAAGCATCTGCATAATATCCAAAATGCAACATGTACAAAAAACATGCAAATGTAAGTGAACTTTAGTATTAAAATTTGAAATAAATGCAATGATAAAGGATTTAAAGACAAATCAAATATTCCATTGACTTTTGGTGATATGTTGTAACTAATGATTGTACTAACTTTAATCATGAATGCTTGTTTCAAAATTAAGGCCATGCACGTTTGTTTAAGAATTCATGCTTTCAGAGTGCTTTCATGTTTCTTTAAAAAATCATGTTTTTCACAAAATCATGCCATGCATGTTTGTTTCAAAATTCCTCTTTTTTAGACCCTAAAATTGTTAGTGCAGAAAAAAGTGGGACTTGGGATTTTCCCATTTTTCCTAATATGGTCTTAATCTTAAATTGTATTCGTTAAAACGAAAGAGAGCCTAGGATCCCAACCTTGAGACCCGATGGAGAGGGTCGCTAGCCCATCATAGATGGGTCAGGTTACTTGTCTCAACAAAGTAACAACAAATTACACATATGAACAAAGATCAACACCTAGGTCTCAAGCTCGAGGGGTGCACCACTAAGAAATCCTAGGTATCACGTGCATTCAACGGGTATGAAACAACCCCTCTTTACTTATGAACTATCTAAAGTTGAATTAAGAACCTCCTCCTGTTATTGTAAACCTGTTAAATTTTTTCCAAAAGTGGAAGTAAAATACCCCTCCTTTTGAATGCACGTGGTACACTAAAATTTTGGGAGGTGAAACCCTTGAGGTCTCAAGCATCACATGTAGTTTCGATCTAGATATATTGCAAGTGAGTATGCTCTCAATCCTCATCTCAATCTAGCTAGACAAGGGGTTTCATCCCTTTTCTCTATAAAATCAAACATGCCATTTCATCATCACAATTGTGGACATAAGAAAGGTCAAAGTGAAATTCTTGCTTGCTTTTTAAGTATGGAAGTTGGCTCCACTTTGGTCATTATGCCATGGAAAAAGCTCGTAGAAATCATAGACGTGAGGGGGAGTTTGATATCTCTCACAGCCATGCCACAAACCTCTCCAAAGAGCTACCACTCGATGAACAAAGTCCTAAAGATCTGCAACTCCTCAAGGTGGATGCACGTCGAGGATGGTACCGTTGTGACATTTTACCATGATCACTTTCATGTTGTCTAATCGATTGTTCAACTATGTCTTATCTCAGCAATGCAACAATTCTGTGAGAAGTGATTTTCAAAGATGCAGAAGTCTCAAAAAGAGGAACAATGTGAGTCAATTGAAGCTGTTCATATGCAATCACTCACCACATTTTGTGTATGAATCGGTCCCAACTGCCCATGCAAAAAACTTCTTGCCATGTTGAGGATCATTCATACATGGTGTTTGGTTTATTATTAACTTTTAAAGAGAAGTAGGGAAAACTGACACTTTCATGCTCGATCTTTTCTTGAAAAGTTTTGATGTTGGAGAGGGTACTCAAAGCGTTGCACTCGATGAACAACGTTTCTATTGGTGCTTGGGTATAGGTGCCCAGTGTTATAAGTCAAAAAGCTGATTTTTTTATATAACAAAGGTGGTTTAAGATCCTCTAGACACATAGAGAAATGCAGAAGGGGAGTAGCATTGGCATGGGATGCTAAAAGAGAGATCGGTAATGTAAAAACCATCACCTAGAACACCAAGATGCTAGCAAGCCAAGCCAAAAAGAACCTTTTATACAGATTCACTACAAAGGCCCTTCATTGATATGTGTTGATATGGGTTAATGCAATGGCATTGTGTGGGATGTCATCCCTGGAATGAAGTTAGGTTTTGAAAGTACACATCCATTCATTTCTCATCCTTGACCATCAACTGCCTAATAGCTAGACAAACCTAGCTAGGGTGAGGTTGGCTAACCTTGGTTAACTTAACCATGGACATGGTCAAGCCCTTCATCATTACATCTATTCCTACTTAAAGATCATAATTTCTTCCAAGGTAGTCCATTGGCATTATTATGGAAATAAACCAAACATAAGATAAGGACATTCTTGAAGAATAGAGTCCAGTTTGCCAAGAGCTTTCAACTTTTAAAACCTTTCCACGTGATCATATATTCTAGGTAAATTTGGTTCTGTAGCACATGATGCCAAAATCTCAAGATGCAATTGGGAATATTTATGATGCAGACTTCTTTATCCAAAGGTTGCAGCTCAATGAGTACATGTTTAGGTTAATCCACATGTGGTTTGAGGAGAGATAAATGGAATACATCATGTATCCTAGAAGGAGGGGTTAGCTCCAATTGTTAATAATCTATTTCTCTCCCTCTATGGATGATATTGTATGGACCATGGATCCATCTTAGTATTTTTTAAGGAAATTACTTATATTGTCACTTGGTTGTATGGCCCATAGTACTTACGAATCGCCTTAGTATTTCTGAATGATGATTTTTACAATGGCATTAAGTTGTAGTAGGTAAACCAAAGGGTTGTTAAAACCTTTGTTATTGTAATTTTTATTTCCAGTTGTGTGGATGCCACATTACATTATCCCAACACTAGGCACTCGTACGGTAGTTCTACTCCTTGTGGGAGAGGAGAGCACACACAAAAGGATAGAAAGACACCAAAAGTGGTGGAGCAAAAGCTACTCCATCTTATTCCTCTATCATATATATATGAGTATACATGGGCACTGTACAAGTGGGTGGGCACACTGCCCTTTACCCCAACAACCTCCCACTTAAAGGTAGTGTGCCTTTAAGGGAGTATAGTACACATATAATACAATCAACCATAGGCTGAAAAACAAGATGACCACACTGTCATCCTATGCCCATCGGCACTTTACAATGTGCAAAGTGCATAGAGGATAAGCTGCTAGCAGACATCAGGTCTGCAGGATAGAAAATGACAAGCTGTAGATTCCTGTCAACCAAGATCTCATGCCAGATCTCATTAGGAGAGTGAACTCTCACCACCACGTGCTCCTGTGCTAAGTCCATAGCACCCGAACTGTCACTGTGCAAAGAAAATGTCTCTGTACCACCTGTGACCATAAGCACATGCCCTACAATAGACCTCTGCTAGTCTACCCAACTTGCATCACCTGCATGCTGCTCCTGGAAGCATAAGGACCTGATGTCCACAACCGCTTCCCTACTGCCAAAATCGGCCATAATCATGCTACCAACTCCCACTCCAACGGAAGCAAAAACTGGAAGTGTAGCCCCAATGGCAAACATGTGAGAACCAAGTCTCAACACAGTCATGGATGCATGAAGTACTATGGCTGCCATATCAACCATAACTTGTTGCTCAACTGATCTGTGATCATCAAACCTGCTGTGTTCCAAGTATGGAGCCAATACAGGCAATGGAGTACTCAGTAACTTCCCCCTCTCCATACTGAAACAACCAAGTATCTGACAAACATCATCAAGACCATGCAGCGCCCACTTCAAAGCATCCCTATCCATAAGGAACCATATGGCAGGTAACCTCAGAAGGATAGCAACCTCCTAAATACTGAGACCATAACCTGTCTCACTGCGCATCACATCCTGAGCTCTCATAACGGTATCAAACCTATGAAGCCAAGCTCGAGGGGATTGCTTCTGGCCATGGAGGCACTTACGAAGCAAACACATCAATGATTTCTGCCCATGCGCAATATGACCTGAGTCAATAACTGTAGAAACCACATCTGTCCTGGCATAACCAGCCAAAGGATCATACCGGGCATCATTAGCCAAGGTTTCCTCCTCACCATGCATAGCCTCATCCTCATCTACAAGAGGCACTCTACATCCTGGGAGTAAACAGTAACTGTCCATAGAAGATGCATCAACAATCTCCATAGGAGTATAAACCTGTGGAATACTCAAGACATCTGACCGTCTCTGACCAAAATCAGGAAGTAATCATGGCTATTCCAACTTTATAACCTGTTCGCCGTGGGAAAAACCTCCCACTCCAAGGGATATGGGCTGCCCCTGCAAAGAATTCGGAGGTATCAGTGCACTTACACCCTCCTGGAACACCACTCTCCTGCTATCCACAGTCCTGGGCTGTCTAAACATAGCATCCTCTCTGAAATAGACATTATGGCTCCGTATCAACTCTCTAGTTGAAGAATCCCATAACCTGTAGTCCTCACTGGACTCACTGTATCCAAGGAAGATACATCTCCTCGATCGGGAACCATGAGCATAAGCCTCGCAGCCAAACACACGTAAATGCTCATAACATGGTGCCTTGCCTGTCAAGAAGTCAAATGGCACTCTACCATTCAGAGATCTCTTGGGTGACCTGTTAAGCAAGTATGCAGCTGCCTTACATGCCTCAGCCCAATAGCATTCGGTAAGACCTGCATACCGTAGCATGCTACCCATCCTGTCCAATAGAATCCGATTTATGCCTTCTGCTAAGGCATCGTGAGCAAAAAGATGAGGAGTGGTCAACACCCTCCTGATACCAAGTGTATCACATAGATGCTGAAATCTAGAAGAGGTAAACTCTGCATCACCATCAGTCATCAAGCTCAATAGCTTCTTTCTTGACTAATTTTCAGCATTACCCAAGAAGCGCTGAAATGTATCATATACATCATACTTCTGTCGAATCGGATAGACCCATATGTACTTTGTAGCAGCATCAATAAATGTCACAAAGTAAGAGGCACCACCTAGTGAAACGGTGGGCATAGGCCCACAAACTGCACTATGGACCAACTGCAATGGCTCAAGATACCTCTCACTGACTATCTTCCTCACAAAGGAGGATCCTGACTGCTGACCATCATCACAATCATGACATAAAATTTGAGAGACATCCATAACAGGAATGTATCTCAATGTTGTAAGGGCTTCCATACCTGCAGTAGACATATGTCCAAGTCTGGCATACCATAAACTAGCTGATGGCTGCTTACTAATCATAAGCATCTTATCCTGGACACCTGATACATAGAATGCATAAGAGAATCCAACCCGTGATCCCCTAGCCATAACCAGATTGCCTCTAGTAATCTTCCATGCATGATCACCCAAAGAGACATGATAACCTGCCTCAACCAACTGTCCAGTACTGATCTTGCTCGTAGCAAGTCTTGGTATATGTCTAACCCTTTGTAGAACAAGAATAGAGCCACTAGGCATAACAAGGTGGATATCCCCATAACCATAGACATCCATAGAATGATCAATGCCCATCAAACCACTCTCCACAATGCATTCATGATATGCACTGAACCATGACCTATGAGGGGTCATATGACATGAAGCACATGGATCTAACATCCAATCACCAAGAATGGGTACATCAGTGGCCAAGAAGGAGGTGTCAAACATAGACAAAAGAATGCCTTCATCACTGCTACTGTCAGTGGAAACCCTGGCATCCACGCCTTGAAGCTCATCATGCTTCTTCTCCTTCTTCCTATCATTCTTAGCCTTGCTCTTCTTCTTGCATTTTCTTAGCCATTTCCAGCAATACTTTTTCATGTGGCCATACTTTCCACAATAGAAACATCTAAAACAAGTCCGAGAGCTAGACTTGCTCTTGGAATTCCCCCTTGAACATGACCTGTTTCTACCAATTGATCGACCTTTGGAGTGCATATCAAGGCTGTATTTCAGCCCATTAGGACATTTGAGCCCATCATGCTGTAACATAACACTATCATGGTCATACATCCGGCATATACGAGTATAAAACTCATATACATGGTAGTCTACACCCTGTACACCATCCTATACCTGCAAGTAGACTGACTTGAGAGTGATGACTGAATGATAGAGCATGCTTGCTCATCCATGTCATCCCAATCACTCTGTTTAATGCTATTAGGCTTGACACCTTTGCATTGAATGGGCTTATGCTGCCTCTTCTGTACTAACACATCATAAATCTGCTCTTTCCAATACTGAAAGTTTGATCCATCCAACCTCTCAATATCAAAGAGGGCACTACCAACTGTAGATGCCATATCTGTGGCACAATAGCTCACAACCAAAGAGCAGTATAGTGCAATAGGCAACCCCAATGACCAAAAAATATAGTGTTGTCCAGACCATAAAGAGGCATAAACAAGAATATATGCTGCCCAGTAACCTGCCAATGCCTGGCAATCCAAGTAAGAAATGCACTGAACCAAATGAGCAATGCCTACTCAACCAATGGCAATAGGAGCCCAGCTCAACTATCCATAAACATCAGTGCGGTATCCACCAATGCAAATCCATAATGCATCGAAATGGCATTTACTGCAACACCAATGCATCACCTCAAGTGTGCAATCCTTTGGCAACAAAATCAAGCATTCACCACTTGCCAAATGTGCCAAAGTGACTTGCCAAAATGCCAATAATGCCCTTGGATTGAAGTGAGATCCCAATCACTTTCTGTAATTTACTGTGAGTTCCCAATTCACTGTTGTGCAAGAGAAATTCCTACAACAATACCTCACAGCCACTTTGGGCAAGATAACACGCTGTCCTTGTTTTTGAACAGCGATATCTTTTCACTGAAATACCGGATGCCAAAGCTGTAAACAGCAAAGTTGTAGCTGATAGAAAGATCTACAACTTGTCAGTTGACCTCAAGAGCCAAATCCTTGTGAATTCTCAGATATTCTCACCTGAAAAACAGCTTCCTGCACATTGGTTAGAAATAGACAGTAGACTACAACTTTTTGTGGTTTTGCAGAGGCTGTAACTCCTGCAGCTTATACTGGATCAACTTGCTTCCAAAAGCAAAGTTGTAGTATGTTCTGTGAACTACAACTTTTCAGTTTGGCACAAAGTGCAATTCCGCACCAGGAAAGAGATATTCAGTCCTGAAAATGACTGTTTTGTCATAAAAACAGCAACAGCAGCTTCCTTGAATGTTTGCTGCCAAGTGACATCATGAGAAATACTATGGACATACATTAAGTATCCTGCAAGTTAATGAGCACAAACCAGCTCAAACATGTATCCACTTTCATGCATAAAAGCGTACCAAATGCTTGTCATAAATTTGTCAGAGTCTCCCCTATGAAAAGTCAGTATAAAATTGAAGGACCAAAGTTGTCCAAAAGATGTAAATAAACCCAACAAATCAATGCAAAGTGACTATCAATGTCACTGAACTCAGCATCAAGACACCTCATAAATGTTACCAAGGCTGTATTTTCTGTTCAACCTTGAGACCTCTCACAGCATGTGAGGAATGATGCATCCAAAATGTGTCAATTGACAACCAAAATGGCATCCAAATGGCATGTACCACTATATCATTTGTGCATCCAAGTAAGCGACAATATCATGCATCCATTGTACCCTTGTGACATCTGCAAAAAAGAAAAATGGCACTGTACTTGTATTGTCACTGTTTTTAAACAGCAATATCTTTTGATCCAAAAGTTGGATCAACTTGCATCCAACAGCAAAGTTGTAGTGTTTTGAAGGATTTACAACTCTCTAATTGAACGCAGTGGCAGATTTTGCACAGGTGAAAAGATATATAGTCTGCAAAATGGCTGTCTGCACACTGATCACAAACTGTCCCTATTTTGGATAGTAAATAACTCTGTACTGTAAACTCGGATGACTGAGCTGTCAACAGAGAAAACGTAGCCCTTTCAAAGTTCTCCGACTCCTTTGCTGGGCACCAAGCCTAAATCCTTATGGATTTGCAAATACTTGCTGTCAAAAATGGCATTCTGCTCACTTTTACTGTCTAAAATACTGTAAGATTTCCAGACTAAAAACAAAGAACTCACTCTTTTTCTCCAAAGTGGAAGTTGTTGCTATCACTGGGCTGCTCTTCCTTTGCTCACAGGAAGGATAAGGGTATGGAGAGAAAGAGACTCCTACCTACTCCATCTAAGAGCTCGTAGTGGCTCACGAGCCATCTGCAGCAGCTACATCTACAAAGAGCTTCCCTACAGCCCTCTCCAAACAACGCTCTCCAATGAAGGCTTAGCCTCAAGAGTGCATCGCTCAAAGCTCCAAGCACATATGCTTCAACCACAGCTCCTCCGCCATATGGGCAGCTCCAACAATATCCACTTGTGAGTTACGAAACACCAATGTCAACGATCTCCAGCAAGTATCTACGAAGCAATGCTTCCATCAATGAGGCAATAAAGCTCCCAAATGATGTCTTCTCCAACCACTCCTACTCACGGCTCTACAATAGTGTCCTGCAACACACGCTCATGGGTGCCTCAACAGCCTGGGCTCCCTCGATGGCTGCATTGAACTCTCTCCTCAGGCTCTTCTCCTCGAGCTCTCGGAGCTCAGATCAGCAGATCAGCATAGCTATGGCTGCCCCATCTTCTCCATGAGAGACATCGATCCAAAGCTCCTTCAATGCTCGATCCGCACACACCACAAGCCCTCGCGAAGCTCCCCGCAGATCGAACACCACGACCTGCTCTGATACCAGTTGTGGGAGAGGAGAGCACACACAAAGGGATAGGGAGACACCAAAAGTGGTGGAGCAAAAGCTACTCCAGCTTATTCCTCTATCATATATATATGAGTATACATGGGCACTGTACAAGTGGGTGGGCACACTGCCCTTTACCCCAACACTCCTTGCAACCCTTCCACCCATAGGTCTAGGGTGTGCCTTGCCCAGCATATCTTCGAATCAAATCCTAACTTCCCACATCTAGGTTGCTCTGCATATGTCTGAAAATGATAGTTTAAGGGATTCGATGGATGTATTCTACTCCAAGTGCTCTCACAAATTGGAGAATATATACCACCTCTTGATTTGTGTTGTGCACACTTGAATTTATTACAAAGCTTCATCTCGCCTTGATTACCTAGGCAAAGCAATTATAGCTTCTTGCCTCCCTTTAAGGAAATGGGTTGGATACAATCCAACAAGCCTTATAGAGTGAGGCAAATTGCTCAGAATGTTTGGATACTTATGCTTGATCTTCTATGTTATACGTTTCTTTTGGAAGCCTCGCAGTCTTGGGGGATTCCAGATTCTAGAAATTGCAAAGGGACTCAGCCAAAATTTTTGGATGATGAATGCACCAACTGCAACTGTATTGGAATTTATTTGTCAAAATGAGAGGGCAAGAAGTTGGCATAATCTAGGCACTTCAACTATATACAATGTCTCATCCTACAAAATAGGGCCTTTTATGACTCATTGTAGCTAGAACTCAGTTATCGAGAGTATAAGCATTGGATTCTCGATGCTATGCCGGCCTTCGTTCATTGATCAGCTAACAAATTGTAGGCTTATGGTGACTAAGTGGAATTGAGAGGCTGAATTGGTTTGAACAACATCAGGGAGAGAGGAGGATGAGCAAAACTCTGCAGGACACTCACTCAATAGAGTTGAAGCTGAACCTGAACCCAAAGCTTCCATAAATCTTCGCCTCTAACAAAACGCTGATCATAATGGGAATGAGCAACTATATTAGAAAATGTGTGACAAGGTGAAGGGGATTGTAGATTCTACACCCTACGAGCTATATTACTGAGTCATGAGCCATTGTTGAGATACTAAATAGCCTTGATTTTGTTGGGTTTGTAACCTGTTGTAGACGGGTCAGGCCACTCGTCTAGTTTAAGGAGGCTCCTCGCCTTCAGTTCATATTTTCTTGCCCATCTCAATGGACACTTGTTTTAGGCACTAGGCATATACATTGATTAATATAATGTTTTTTTAAATGTTTCATTCATATGTTTTCATGCAATGTGGAATAACTCTTTTCATTGGAGTTTAATTGTCGTTAGAAATTTCTCCATTTATTGTGACAAACCATGCCTGATCATACTTATACATCTTGAGTTTAGATTTTATGTTTCAAAAGTTTTTTGGGGTGATATTTTGAAAGATCTAGGGGCCATTTTACCCTCCCGGACCCCCTTTAAACACATCATCAGTTAGTAAATGCATGACATGTTTGATCGACCTTCACATACGCCTAGTAAATGCACAGTTAGTGGATTTCTTGCTGATAGCGAGATTCATGCCATTTCTTGCTGATAGCGAGATTCATGTTTTTCACAAATTCATGCCATGCATGTTTGTTTCAAAATTCCTCTTTTTTAGACCCCAAAATTGTTAGTGCAGAAAAAAGTGGGACTTGGGATTTTCCCATTTTTCCTAATATGGTCTTAATCTTAAATTGTATTCATTGAAACAAAAGAGAGCCTAGGATCCCAACCTTGAGACCCGATGGAGAGGGTCGCTAGCCCATCATAGATGGGTCAGGTTACTCGTCTCCACAAAAATTACACATATGAACAAAGATCAACACCTAGGGCTCAAGCTCGGGGGGTGCACCACTAAGAAATCCTAGGTATCACGTGCGTTCAACAGGTATTAAAAAAACCCTCAACTAAAATTTTTTTCCCAATAAAACAACCCCTCTTTTCTTATGAGCTATCTAAAGTTGAATTAAGAACCTCCTCATGTTATTGTAAACCTGTTAAATTTTTTCCAAAAGTGGAAGAAAAATACCCCTCCTTTTGAATGCATGTGGTACACTAAAATTTTGGGAGGTGAAACCCTCGAGGTCTCAAGCATCACATGTAGTTTCGATCTAGATATATTGCAAGTGAGTATGCTCTCAATCTAGACAAGGGGTTTCATCCCTTTTCTCTATAAAATCAAACATGCTGTTTCATCATCACAATTGTGGACATAAGAAAGATCAAAGTGAAATTCTTACTTGCTTTTTAAGTATGGAAGTTGGCTCCACTTTGAATATTATGCCATGGAAAAAGCTTGCAGAAACCATAGACGTAAGGGTGAGTTTGATATCTCTCATAGCCATGCCACAAACCTCTCCAAAGAGCTACCACTTGATGAACAAAGTCCTAAAGATTTGTAACTCCTCAAGATGGCTACACGTCGAGGATGGTACTATTGCGACATTTCACCATGGCCACTTTCATGTTGTCTAATCGATTGTTCAACTATGTCTTATCTCAGCAGTGCAACAATCCTGTGAGAAGTGATTTTCAATGATGCAGAAGTCTCAAAAAGAGGAACAATGTGAGTCAATTGAAGCTGTTCATATGCAATCACTCACCACATTTTGTGTTTGAATTCGCCCCAACTGCCCGTGCAAAAAACTTCTTGCCATGTTGATGATCATTCATACATGGTGTTTGGTTTATTGTTGACTTTCAAAGAATAGTAGGGAAAACCGACACTTCCATGCTCAATCTTTTCTTGAAAAGTTTTGATGTTGGAGAGGGTACTCAAAGCGTTGCACTCGATGAACAACATTTCTATCAGTGCTTGGGTATAGATGCCCAATGTTATAAGTCAAAAAGCTGATTTTTTAATATAAGAAAGGTGGTTTAGGATCCTCCAGACACATAGAGAAATGCAGAAGGGGAGTAGAATTGGCACGGGATGCTAAAAGAGAGATTGGTAATGTAAAAACCATCACCTAGAACACCAGGATGCTAGCAAGCCAAGCCAAAAAGAACCTTTTATATAGATTCAGTACAAAGGCCCTTCATTGATATGTGTTGATGTGTATGGGTTAATGCAATGGCATTGTGTGGGATGTCCTCCCTGGAATGAAGTTGGGTTTTAAAAGTACACATCCATTCCTTTCTCATCCTTGACCAGAATGAGCGTGTCTCATCAAGGAATAGCCCCCTCCTTTTATAGCCAAAAGAGGGGGTCTCTCCTAATAAATGCATCCTCCCACATGCATGGTGTGTGTGGAAAAGTCTCCCATGTGGGGTAGGTGGTCACACACACACTCTCAATTGTGTGCGACAACCCTTTGCCTCAATTTTCCATATAAATCAAGCCCCATATCTCAAGTCTATGATACTCCCTTGGTCTCTTCCCAATTTTATAATATGTTCAAACCTTTAGGAGGACAAGTGGAGGGTTGGCACAAGGAATCTTGCCACCTCATCCTACTTTCCCCATTATTTAACTTGCTCTCTTGGACCTTGTATACCTCCCCCACATGGGCCTATCCCATATGGAGGGAATAACCCAATATAATATCCATCTCCACCTATTTTATATTACTTCTCCCATGGACTTTGAGCCATATCTCACTAAATGCAGTCTAGGTGGAGGGGTGGCACATGGAGGAGCCATGCCACCTTACATTTTATAATATTACTATCATGGATTATGTACATCACACCTTATGGGTCCTCTTACGTGGAAGGGTGGCACATGGTCATGCCCTGCCACCTCAACCCTGGGCCCTATGCACACCATATTTTATTATACTATTGCCACACATAAAAACATACACTCATATTTATACCTTTTTCCCTCAGACAAATTTATCCATAACAGTTCCCCTCCCCAGGCAGGGAATGCACAGCATTTCCATGCCTGGGTATATCATGCACAAAGAAGGGCTTGAGGTAACGCTTGTTGATCACCTTCTTGCCATATGGCTCATGCAACTCCTGAACTTGTACAGACCCATTGCTACGTTCTTTAATGACTTTGTATGGACCGGTCCACAGTGGCAGAAACTTCTTATCCATTTGGTAGTCCAATATATTATCAAAGCATAGCACAACATCCCCCTCAGCAAAGCATCTTTCCCATCCCTTGTGAATCTTAGCATCCAAGCGGGCCTTTTGTCGATTCTTTTGAATCTCTGTTTGATGTAGTGCAAGGCATCGGGTTTCATCTAACTTCTCAAGTTGTACCAATCTGGCCTCTACATGTTCATCTTCTGTCATCCTCTGTTCTTGTGCCAATCTCAAGGCCGGAATCTCTATCTCTAGTGGTAAAACTTCCTCAGTACCATACACCAACTCAAAAGGAGTGTGACCAGTAGATGTTTTATGAGTGATGTTGTAAGCCCACACGGCTTCAGTGACCTTCTGATCCCACAGGCTCCTATTCCCTGTGACCATTTCTCCCATGGTTTTACAAAGGAGGCCATTGGTCCACTCTGTTTGACCCATGGATGCTAGATAATAGATGCTAGAAGTGTGATGATCAATACCCATGCGATCCATGAGTAACTCCACTGCTTCATTTAAGAATGGACTCCCATGGTCAGAGACTATTTCCATGGGTGTCCCAAACCTTGTGCAGATACGTTCAAATATGAAATTTGAAACTGCCTTACCATTTACAGTAGGGAGGGCGATAGCTTCAGCCCACTTAGTGACATACTGAGTGGCTACCAAAAGATACTTCTTTTTGCGGTTTTATGACTCATTGCAGCTAGAACTCAGTTATCGAGAGTATAAGCATTGGATTCTCGATGCTATACCAGCCTCTGTTCATTGATCAGCTAACAAATTGTAGGCTTATGGTGACTAAGTGGAATTGAGAGGCTAAATTGGTTTGAACAACATCAAGGAGAGAGGGGGATGAGCAAAACTCCGTAGGACACTCACTCAATAGAGTTGAAGCTGAACCCAAAGCTTCCATAAATCTTCGCCTCTAACAAAACGCTGATCATAATGGGAATGAGCAACTATATTAGAAAATGTGTGACAAGGTGAAGGGGATTGTAGATTCTACACCCTACGAGCTATATTACTGAGTGATGAGTCATTGTTGAGATACTAAATAGCCTTGATTTTGCTGGGTCTGTAACCCGTTGTAGACGGGTCAGGCCACTCATCTAGTTTAAGAAGGCTCCTCGCCTTCGGTTCATATTTTCTTGCCCATCTCAAGGGACACTTGTTTTAGGCACTAGGCATATACATTGATTAATATAGTGTTTTTTTTAAATGTTTCATTCATATGTTTTCATGCAATCTGGAAGAACTCTTTTCATTGGAGTTTAATTGTCGTTAGAAATTTCTCCATTTATTGTGACAAACCATGCCTGATCATACTTATACATCTTGAGTTTAGATTTTATGTTTCAAAAGTTTTTGGGGTAATATTTTGAAAGATCTACGAGCCGGACCCCCTTTAAACAGATCATCGGTTAGTAAATGCGTGACGTGTTTGATCGACCTTCACATACGCCTAGTAAATGGGCAGTTAGTGGATTTCTTGCTGATAGCGAGATTCTCTGACTTGTGAAGCAGATATTGCACTTTTCACTGTCCTTGTGCAACAGGCGTTAAATTGAAGTTTTCACATGGTTACGGCTTCGTCTCGAAAGCAGTGGAGATTGCCGGATTGAAATACGAGGCTGGTTGATTGTAGAACGTGATTAAGGCGGACTGAATTTGAGTTTTCAATGGATGGGACCAAGATGCGAGTAGATTCTCGTATTGGGGCATGATCACGCTAACAACTTAAGTAGAATTTTGAGGAATGCCTGTGAAATTGCCATACATATATTTTATTCTTGAGATGGGTGGGCTGAACCCATCAGTTATTTAGAGGCTGGACTTTATGGTGGAGCCATAGTTAGAAGTTCTATCATAGGCGAAGCTGTAGAGCATCACGCCTCCATAGTTGCTCGCCTGTTTGATCGTTGGTAGAACTTGAGATATCAAAACGTCCGTAGGCATAAAGCCTGATGATGCTGCGTCCGTAGACGCTGGAAGACCCATCAGAATCTTGGCAGCAGGGACTCCTGCGGTCCATTGATTCCAAGCAGCAAGCAGAGAAGCGACGCCGTTTGAACTAGAATACTCGCAAGGTGGGTTGTTGTAGAATTGAACCGACACGTAGTCGAAGGTTCCTGTTCCTAAAGCAGTGCCGGAACCGGGACCGAGGTTGGCGTCGGGGTATGGACATTGGGGAGCTGCAGTAAGGTAGTATTTCTTGGAGCTTCCGGAGCTTAATTGCCGCAGGGTCGTAGCAAGAGTGGCATAATAAGCGGAGCCACCAGTCTCGATGTCGAAGTCAATACCATCCAGAACAGCCGATCCCAAAGGTCTGGAACTAGATTGCCCACCAAGATAGTTGTTCCAAAGATAAGAAGCTACAGATTGTGCATCCTGGTCGGAATTCAGACCATAGCTTCCAGCTCCACCGCCAATAGATAACAGCACTAATACGTTCTGGGACTGGCAAGTCTGGATGTCGGAGCTAATGGAAGTGCACCCGTTCTGAGAGGGGTCGCAGTGCCCGGCCAGGTTGAGAACCGGCTGCTGGTTATCTCCGAACTGAGAGAGGAAGGAGACGATGACTATGTTGTAAAGGCCAGTTTGACAGGCTGAGGCCAAGCTTCCTTCGTTACCATCTTGGCCCCAGTAAGTCACTAGCATTCCTTGCTGGTGAGAAAGAGGGAGGGAGGCAAACAGGAGGATGGCTATGGCGGCGAGGGACAGGTTATCAAGGCTCCTCATGACGTCCAAAAAAGCTTAGAGACACAACGGCAAGGTAGATGGGAGCTAACACAAAGAATGAGAGACAGACAGATGTGCGAAGAGCCATGGATGAGCATTCGTATTTATATCCCTTCAAGGCACGAAATGATGAAAGAGTAAGCCGGAAAAGGAGTCAAGCTTCTATTAGTTCCAACTTTCAATTCGTCAAAGAGTGGACGGCGTGGAAAAGCTCGTTTTTAAAGACGGTGTGGAAAAAGACTACGCATTGGGCAAGCTAATATAGAAATAGCTTGTTCAAAATTTCACATTGATTAGAGAAAGAGGCAAAGGAGAGGGGTGAAATGTAAGGACAGAGAGGAGTAGAGGAGAAAAGGAGAGGAACTACATGAAGAGGGAGGGGAAAGTACATGCATGAAAAGGGTGGTAGGGCATTAAATGTAGGGGGTGGGTCCCTCTAGGGGAGAAACTAGGCAACAATGTGCAAGAAAGATCCTTCACCTCTCTTGATGCACATGCATGCTGCCTCCTAAGCACCTCATGAAGCCATAATTATTAGCTAAAACACCATAAAGATAGGGTTAAAAACAATGATTAACAAGGAAGGTGAGATTCTTCCTCTCTCTTTATCCAGATGTTGCCTCATAGTCAAACCATGGAGCCACAATTGTTGCCTTAAATTTTATCACCTCTCAATGTAGATCTTGCCCCTTATTCATACCCTAGAGACACAATTCTTGTCTTAAACATCTTAGGATTGAAGGGGTAGGAGAGCTAGAAAAGAGAAGCACAACTAGAAGCATGGAAGAATTACTATACTATTTCAAGGGGGGTAGGGAGTCCCCTCTTCTAGAAGGACATAAGGCGAGGTAGGTCCTTGACCTTCGAAGGAATGTAGGTACTTGGACCATGTCCAGTTAAGGGAAGATAAGTATTTCCTTGCCCTTGCAAGTTTCTAATTGGCAAAATACCCATGCCTTTTGACTAGAGCAACCTATCTTGCCTCATCATTGCTCTCACTTATCATGATAAACACTCTTGCTTTTGACTAGAACAACCTAGCTACCTCCATTGTTCTTGGCCCACCTGCCTTCTTGCTATTCTTTCTAACTTACCTCATTTACTCACATCTCTCACCAAGCCAATGAAAGACAAGTTTTCTTCCCCTAAAGCATACAATACTATGAACAAGAAAATCAAGAGGAAGATAAAGAAGACAAAGAAGAAGAAGAAGAAGACAAAGAAGAAGAAGAAAAAACAACTTTAAATGTCATAGTGCCTAGCCAACAGTCGGCACATGAGAAGTAAAGGAGGGGAATATGGTGCACCACCTTTTGTCATTGGAAACTCATCATCCTAATCAATCTTGGGAATGCCAGTGCTTTGTGCCTAAAATTTCAATGGTGGCTATTTTGGCTATAGCTATGATGTAATATATTTATGGGTGTTTTGGCCATATACTAAAGCTGGAGCAAGCATTTTTATATGCTCTGGGTAGATAAAGTGAATGAAGGCACATAAATAAGAAAACTTGGGCCAAAGGCATAGTCCATGATAAGATAGGCAATGGCCATAAGAAAGCCATGGTCCATGACATGACATGTAATGGCCTTACCCTACAAAAGGGCATGCCATGGCTATAACCCAAGTGAGGGCAATGAAGTGAGGTAGAGCCATCCATGCATGCAAGCTATCAAGCCAAAGTTAGCCAAGGGCTATAGGAGAAGAGTTTGTTAGTTCTCTTTCATTTATGTTGTCTAGGGATGTTTAGAAAACGTTTCTTATTTTTGCCCTGCCCTCTGGGTAGCCTTAGCAACCCTTCAAATTTGGCAAAGTAGAAATTAGGCATTTTTAGCATTTTTGGAAGTGTGTTTTCCTATTGGACAATATGTTGACACACCATCTCTACCTTTTCTCCCTCTCCCCCCCAACCCCCCCCCCGCCCCCCCCCCTCTCTCTCTCTCTCTCTCTCTCTCTCTCTCTCTCTCCCTCCTTTATCTCCTCCTCCACACCATTTCCTTTTTGTTTGCTTTTTTAATCTTGCGTAGGCCTTATGTGAAGGAACTGAAAGGAAGTCATGATGAGATCAACAATGAAGGAGAAAGAGTTCTTTATTCATGAGAGGAAGTTCCAATATATAGGCTAGTGATACATTGTACATGTGAGCTCAAGAGAGGGCATCCTGTTAGATATCAATGCTCAACTCTCGTGTAACTACGCGGGAACCAGCTAACTCTACTTGTAATCCCCCCATATGAGGAGAAGGCATTTGAGTAGCTCGGTTATCCGGTAGGTCCTGGTTTAGACACCAGATGGGGGCCATGTGTGGCCTGATGGTTGGACGGCTTGAAGTAGAGTTGGCACACTGCCAACTAGGCTACATGCAAGTGCGGAGGCATCCCATGACTAACCACACTAAGGGTAGATGGAGCATTTCCCGGGGCAGTCCACTCTCGGGTTACGGGGCCCGTTTGGAGCCCTAGATGATCCTGGATGGCTCTGGGCCAAACGGGATCCATAGGTCAGTTGCTCTATTTTGCGCCACGGTTCTAACGTGTGGTCGGTGGCCTATTTCAAAACCGACCTCCAGTCGGCCATTTTGGGTAGATTGGGTCGGTCACCAATTGGGTCTAACTGACTACGACTGGTGGCTATATAAGAGCAAGCCCGTGAAGCCCATCATCATCACTGGCTATAGCAACCCTGATTCCTTAGCATCCATCCTCCATCCTCTACTGTTTCTAGCATGCCATCGAAGCTTCTCTCATAGGAGCGCACGGCTAGGAGGCAACGCCATCTATTGTATCAGTTTTATAGTAATCAAATTTTTGATTCTCCATATTATCTACTTTTCTCTCTTGCATACGAGATCCTATTATCTGTTGAGCACAGACGTTGTATTGTTTTCTTACATGGTATCAGAGCTTGGGCTCTAGCAAGAAGATTTGGTAGTGTGTTTCTGTTTGCGAGGAGATTGTGAGAGATGGCCCAGCCCGCAAGACTGTGAATACCACCGTTCGACGAAAGTGGAAAGTTGGACGGCTCTAACTATCCACTCTGGAAGTTTAAGATGAAGACCATCCTAAGCGCATACGAGCTTTGGGATACTACTATTGGGGTGGACGTGAAGCCAGTTGCGAGACCGAATCCAGCCAATGCAAGACAATAGATAGTACCAACTGCAGATGAGACTCTCGCGTGGACAAGAAGAAATGCAGATGCGATGTGTTCTATTGTCTACACTGTAAGTGATTTTGTCATGGCCTTAATTCAACATGTCACCAGAGCGGAGGAGGCATGGACGGTCTTGAAAAATCAGTACGAGACCACGAATCAGACGTGGATTCAGAATCTGGAGACTCAACTCGTGAACCAGAAACTTTCTGAGTCTGAAACGGCAGAGAAGTTCATCACCAGGGTGAAGAAACAGTGCAATCAGATGACTGCAATTGGCATCACCATCACCAGCGAGAATCTAGCACGAAGGTGCATACGGATTCTCCCACCAAAGTACGATGGTCTTGTTACGGTGTTGAATACGCAGAATAGAAATCCACCCCTCAACTTTGAGGATTTCAGCACGATGCTTCTAGAGGAGGAGATGCGTCAAAAGATGAGGACTGGAGAAGATTTGGCTTTCTCGGCTGGATCAAAGAAAGGTAAGGGTAAGGACTCTGGTAACCCATCTTCTTCTTATGATAAAAAGAGAAAGAAGAAGATCTTGAATGTGCTTCTATTGCAACAAAGCAAGGCACAAGCAGAATGAGTGCCGGAAGAAGATTGTAGATGAGAAGAACACAGTAAAGAAAGAGTCCAACAACAGCACGCAGACAGTACCAGTAGAGCTCTTCGTAGCAATTGAGGAGATTTGCACGGAGACAGTTCATGTACCTACAGATGAGCCTTGGATTATTGACAGTGGTGCATCGTGCCACATGACCAGTCAGAAGGATTGGTATACCTCTCTACATTCGGTAGGGAATGACATCTTGGTAGCAATCGGCAATGATGCAAAATGTCCAGCAAAAGGAAAAGGTATGATTGGTCTCAAGTCAGATGGAGTTGTAAAATAGTTGTTCGATGTTCTTTATGTGCCAAATATCAAGAGGAACTTGTTGTCCATTTTAGTGATCACGGATATGGACCTCAAAGTTCACTTCGATAAGAATGGCGCACAGATTTTGGATCTTCAAGGGAAGGTCATTGGTAAAGGTACACGGTGCAACAACATCTACGAACTCTAAGCTTTCAGTGCTCGAGCTGATGAGAGCAACACTAAGCTATGGCATGAGAGGTTTGGTCATCTAAACCTTAGTTCTTTAAAGGAGATGCATAAAAGTGGTATGATTGCAGACCTCCCAGAAATTACAGATTTGCTCGATGTATGTGAAGCTTGCATGATGGGCAAGCAGCATCAGCAGCCCTTTCCTAAAGAGGCCAGTAGGGCAAAGGCTCCTCTAGAGCTCATTCACCTGGACCTCTGTGGAAAGATGGAGACGGAAGCTTTGGGTGGTTCCTACTACTTCATGATGCTGATCGACGACTATAGTAGAAGGATATGGATATACTTCTTGAAGACTAAAGATGAGGCTTTTAGTAAGTTCAAAGAATGGCATGTAATGGTCAAGAAAGAAACGGGGAGGAAGGTGAAGAAGTTGAGATCAGACAGAGGTGGAGAGTTCACATCAAGTGAATTTGAAAGTTACTGCAAAAGTCACGGGATCAAGAGGCAAAAACCCCCGTCACATACATCACAACAAAATGGAGTAGCAGAGCACAAGATGCACGTCATCTGCAAAATGGGTAGGAGTATGATGAAAGGGAAAGATTTGCCAAAGACTTTCTGGGCTGAAGCATGTAACACAATAGTTTACATTCTGAATCGTAGCTACACGAAGGCTGTGAACGGGATGACTCCACTGCAGGCCTTTTCTAGTAAGAAACCTTCAACTGCACATTTCAAGTTTTTGGATGTGACTGTTTTGTGCATGTCCCTGATGCTAACAGGACCAAATGGGAACCGAAAAGCCGGAAGTGTATTTTCTTGGGCTACAGTGAGGGTTACCGTCTCTATAATCCTGTTACCAAGAAGGTAATAATAAGTTGCAATGTGGTCTTTTCAGAACAGCTACATCAATTGGAGGAGGATGCTTCCTTTCGAGACAACCAGGACCAGGATATCCATCCAGTACTACCACCACTAGCAGACCGAACTCCCCCCACGGTGCTTGGGAGGATTCAAGATAAAGAAGAGGAAGAAGAGCCTGTAGAACCACAATGGCAACGGCCATTCCCAAAGTGGGTAAAGTAGCTTTTGGATGGCAAAGAACCTCCAGCCATTGAGGACAAACCATCCAAACACCACCGGTCCAAGAGATTAGAGGAGCAAAGAAGGGCGCAGGAACACTTGGTCAACTACGCTTTGATGACAGAGGTGATCCGTGCTGAAGAACCCAAGTGTCTTGAAGAGGCACATGGTGATGATAGGTGGATGGAGGCTATGCAGTTAGAGTATGGCTCCATAGTGAAGAACAACTCTTGGGACCTTGTGGATAGACTACCAAAACGCAAGGTAATCGGTATCAAGTGGGTGTACAAGACCAAGTACAAGTCCGACGACACGTTGGATAAGTACAAGGCTCGGCTCGTGGCAAAAGGATTCGCATAGGTACATGGTTTTGATTATCAGGATACTTTTGCTCCCACAGCTCGACTAACCACAATTCACAGTGTTTTGCCTTTAGCAGCATAGGAAAGTTGGCCCGTGTTTCAGATGGATGTAAAATCTACCTTTCTGAATGGAGATCTCAAGGAAGAGGTATACATGGAACAGCCACCACGTTTTGTGATCCTCGGTTCAGAAGGTAAAGTCTAGAAACTAAAGACGGCACTTTACAGGCTGGAACAGGCGCCACGAGCATGGTACCAGTGGATTGATGCCTACTTTCAACAAAACGGGTTCAGGAGGAGCCCATCTGATGCAAACTTGTATATCTACAGAGAAGGAGGCAGGTGTATGATCGTGATCGTTTATGTGGATGACCTTGTCATAAGAGGGAACCATGAAGAGAAGATCTCGCAGACAAAGCATTTGCTAGGAAGAGAGTTTGAAATGACAGCCCTCGGACTGATGCATTTCTGTTTGGGGATTGAAGTTTGGCAAGAGCCAAAACAGATCATCTCACAGCTGAAGTATGCTGGAGAGATACTGAAGGCATTTGGCATGGCTGAGTGCAAGACAGTTGGCACCCCTATGGAGGTTGACGCAACACGGGGAGCCCAAAAATGCTGAAACCCACTATGGTGCGTATGGGGCCTGTTTCAACATTTTTGGACTCCCCGCGCGATGCCAAACACATTTGCCTTCTGTCGCGCAGTGAGATTCTTACTAGATTGCTTAGAAATGACCATTATAGCGCAAATATTTATCTGATAGCATGCTTTTGAACAGAATAGTGAATGAAAATATTAATGACAAAAACAATTAAAGTTACAAAATACAATGACAATATAAAATAAATTTTGTAAAAGAACACAAAATGGGGCACTGTATAAAAAGTATATCTGTATTCATATAAAATAAAATTTCTATACAATAAGGCTTCAGAGCCTTTCTCTCTTCTCTAAGACACTGAGAACATCGGGCTTTGAATTCCCAAATACACTCCTAGCTCTAAACCTAGTCGATAGAGAACCAACACTATTGTCATTGCTAGCCAGGGACATGGCTACTTCTGTCAATGCCATACCTTGAAAATTGGTTCCAAAGGCATTGAGGGCAACCATGCGGTTCACCAAAATGACCTTGTTAGCATTGCGATTGATGTCAGCATGACCAATCACTCTTGACAAGGCCTTGCACTTTAGGAGGTCATCAATGCCATATGGAGAAAACTTTTTGTGGATAACCACAAAGCGCCCTTTTGCTTAGCCAAGGTAATGTGCCAGTGAGTGATCTCAACCGAAGCTTCTGCGAACAAGGCGTTGCCAAGATGAGAATAGGTCGACCTCAAATGCCTCCTGCAACATCCAACATTACATTAGAATTCCATTCAAGAAAAAGTATACCAAGAGAAGAAATTCAAAGCTCATAGTTTCTTACTACTATGGAGTCATCATGCTCAATCCCTTCCTCTTTGTCAATGAGGATGGATCCAGAGGCTTCTTCTAGAACATCAGGTAGGTCGGAGTAGATTGATGTCTCTGCATCTTTGATTTGGGCCAGTGTTCAAGCAAGAACCTCTTCTATTGAATCATCTACTCCCGAAAACCTAGGTTCTTGCATAGTCGTGTCCACCTCATATCCACACTGGACACCAAAAGCTTCATCCTCCTGGAGACCAACCGTAACCTCTATCTCATGGAGAAAGAGGAATTGTTCTCCATCGACAGGAAGGGGAGCAAGAAACCATATCATTGTTGCAGGGTCAACAGAGGTGGTGCCCGAGGTGGATGGAATTTGAGAAGTAGAATGGGGTTCAGGAGGTTGCTGGAGCACTTCCAGGGCCACTGCAGCTCAACTTCTTCATATATGGGCTCTTCATTGTAGATGTTGGGCTCATCTATAGAAATAAGAGGATCGGAAAGGGCAGGGGCAGGGTCAGGGCTTGAGGTCGAGGCCTCCTCTTCCATTTGTCCCTCCTAGAGAAGGAAAATAAAGGTCATTTCCCAAGATAGGAACCTATTTCCTGTGTTTTTGACGACTCCACATGCTAGGAGGTCATCAATGTCCACCTCCCTAAACCCTACGGGTGTGAGCTGGGCTCGAAAGCGATCTAAACGCTTCACAAACCTAGGTTCTTGATTAAACAAGTACTTCAAATAATCAATTGGGACCCATCTTTTTGTAGACTCATCAAGTTGATATGCAAAACTCACGATGTAGTCTTGCATGTACTTGATGAAGTCTTCAAAATCATCTCGGGCTCCCAAGTAGGTGCCTAGGACATCTATGCTCTTATCAAACGCTCTTATCAAACACTGGAAATAACTCCTCCTCTCTATCAATTAATGGAGTATAGGAGATGAAATCGTGGAAGGCAAACCTAGCAGAATCCATGGTAGTTTGGTAGCTAGGAGAACTATGGCTATGATAGTGAAACTTTGAAACTAAAGTAACTTTATAACCTATATATACCCAAATGTTCTAAACATAAAAAATAAAAAGAATCATAATTTTTTTGGGAAAAACTTGAAATTGACATGAAACAAAACCATTCAAAACATCAAAATTAATTGCACCACTATTAATTGGAAAATATAAAAATCCACAATTGTTCCACCCCACATTGTTTACAAAGCTTCAATATTGTAGGAGGGATAAAAGTGGCACTATGCACGAGCTTCTCTACATGCTTTACTACCTTTTCACCATTTAAGGTAAAGTGAAAGGACTCATACATGCCATCCTCCATGACCAATAGGTGTTCCTACACATCCCTGAGAGTCCACTGTGACGTGACAGTCACATTCTTGACATATCCTAAATGAGAACCAATACATAAAGTTACCCCTGTATTATCATTGTCGTTAGAGTCAAGGGGGAGCCAATTGCCACTTGTTTTCTTCTAGTGCCTATATTGGAAAGAAAAATATAACATTTGGCAGGAGATGTGGTACTTGACAACCACATTGTCCTTACATACATGGCATTGAAACAAATCACCCTTTTGTTCACCTCACCTGCTTCCCCAATTCACCCCAAGCAATTCCTCAAGGGCATTCTCATGTAGGCACTTGCATGACCACATGGTTTTTGTTCTGTGCATCTGGATATACTGAAAACAAGAAGCAAAAATGTGCAGAGGCATAAACCAAGACAACCTTACCCATTTAGAGCCAAATGTAAACTTCATGGCCATGCCCACATCCGTTGCAATCTTTTCCTTGTATGATTGCATTGTTCTTGTGTCCACCATGCTGCAATCCATGTCTTCAAGTTGTGGTGTTGCAATACATTGAAGATGGGACACTAATTGGGGGCCCTTTGGAGACCCCAATTCTCCCCTAATGCATAGTCTTTTTATATCGAATGTTAAACTTTTCTTATGTGTTCAAAATATATGTAAATGCAATTTGAAATGATATGAAGAGCACTAAGGAAGGCACACAATCCTTGCACCCCTAGATTGCTTTATTTTAATTGACACAATTTATTGGAAAGTTTGTTTAATATATAAATGACACAACTTATATTGTTTTTCATATGGGTACTTAACAGGCGCTTCTCAATTAATAACTATTGTCAAGAAAAATGTTCAAGAAGATAAAGATATACAAGATCCTTATAGAAGTGTTCATGTGCATGAAAACTTAGATATTAACAATCCCCATAGGATTGTGGCTTATTCCACATTAGAACCATGATGTGAATGATGAAAATACTCAGACTAGTACAAGAGGACATTAAGATAGACATTTCTAAAGAGGATTCGAGATAAAATATAGAACGATCCTCCAAAACAAATTATTCACTTATTTCTTTTATATGTTATGATGGGTAGGTCGGCACAAAATCTGGTATCTGCTATTGGGAAAATCAAGCAGCACCAAGGTAACTTAGTAGACAAAAAACATTTCAAAAAATGCTTGGCGGTGTTGCAAAAGGATGCACACACTTGTGGATCCAAAGAGTGGGCTACAATTGCATGTTCATCCTCAATGAAATTTTTAAACGGAATTCGCATCTCTCAATGGAAGCATATACAGAGATTGATCTACAAGCATTTATGGCTGAGATACAACATGCAATTGAAGTAGGCGAGATTCAGTGTACACCCAAAGCAACACAGCAAGCGATTGAGTCTCCAAAAGCATCACAATTTCCATAAGAGTTGGAGATATAGTCTACACCCAAAGCATCTACACCAAAGGCATCCCAACTTGGAGGGAAAGAAGAGATTGAGTCCCTATTGAAGGAATGATAGCTTGTAGAGGAATCTAAAGCATCATAGCCTTGACAGGAAGCATCATAAGAGTCTATAGACTCCATTGTCTCCATTGTGAAGAATGTAAATGACATTATTTTAAAGTAGTCCAAATTTCTTGTAACAAAAGCAATCTGAATTGAGTCATTATGCTATTTTTGTTAATTATGTTCAATGTCTTAGAGCATGAGGGACATTTACTCACGATGAAAATTTATTCCATGTGTATTATATAATTATATGGATGCCTAAAGATGCGGCTCTTTAGAAATATTAAATGTGGTGATGCAAATATAATTATTATAATAATTTGAATTACTGAGAATGAAGCAAAGCGAGAGGCAAGAAAGAGCATTAAAAAAAACATTTCTCCTTTTTTGTTGCAAAAAAGAAAACATTAAAAGCATCCGTATAATATCCAAAATGCAACATGTACAAAAAACATGCAAATGTAAGTAAACTTTAGTATTTTAAAATTTGAAATAAATGCAATGATAAAGGATTTGAAGACAAATCTTCAAGCATGTAGTCAATATCTACAATGCAATTTGCACTCTGAAAAAAGATTTGGAGCTAAATATTCCATTGACTTTTGGTGATATGTTGTACCTAATGATTATATTAACTTTAATCATGAATGCCTGTTTCAAAATTAAGGCCATGCACGTTTGTTTCAGAAATCATGCTTTCATGTTTCTTTTAAAAATCATGTTTTTCACAAATTCATGCCATGCATGTTTGTTTCAAAATTTCTCTTTTTTACACCCCAAAATTGTTAGTGCAGAAAAAAGTGGGACTTGGGATTTTCCCATTTTTCCTAATACGGTCTTAATCTTAAATTGTATTCGTTGAAATGAAAGAGAGCCTAGGATCCCAACCTTGAGACCCGATGGAGAGGGTCACTAGCCCATCATAGATGGGTCAAGTTAGTTGTCTCAACAAACTAACAACAAATTACACATATGAACAAAGATCAACACCTAGGTCTCAAGCTCGGGAGGTGCACCACTAAGAAATCCTAGGAATCACTTGCGTTCAACGGGTATTAAAAAAACCCTGAACTAATTTTTTTTTCCCAATAAAACAACCCCTCTTTACTTATGAACTATCTAAACTTGAATTAAGAACCTCCTCCTATTATTGTAAACCTATTAAAAATTTTCTCCAAAAGTGGAAGTAAAATACCCCTCCTTTTGAATGCACGTGGTACACTAAAATTTTGGGAGGTGAAACCCTCGAGGTCTCAAGCATCACATGTAGTTTCCATCTAGATATATTGCAAGTGAGTATGCTCTCAATCTAGGCAAGGGGTTTCATCCCTTTTCTCTATAAAATTAAACATGCCGTTTCATCATCACAATTGTGGACATAAGAAAGGTCAAAGTAAAATTCTTGCTTGCTTTTTAAGTATGGAAGTTGGCGCCACTTTGGTCATTATGCCAAGGAAAAAGCTTGCAGAAACCATAGACGTAAGGGGGAGTTTGATATCTCTCACAGCCATGCCACAAACCTCTCCAAAGAGCTACCACTCGATGAACAAAGTCCTAAAGATCTGCAACTCCTCAAGGTGGCTGCACGTCGAGGATGGTACCATTGCAACATTTCACCATGGCCACTTTCATGTTGTCTAATCGATTGTTCAACTGTGTCTTATCTCAGCAGTGCAACAATTCTATGAGAAGTAATTTTCAATGATTCAGAAGTCTCAAAAAGAGGAACAATGTGAGTCAATCATAAGCTATTCATATGCAATCACTCACATTTTGTGTATGAATTGGCCCCAATTGCCCGTGCGAAAAACTTCTTGCCATGTTGATGATCATTCATACATGGTGCTTGGTTTATTGTTGACTTTCAAAGAAAAGTAGGGAAAACCGACACTTCCATGCTCGATCTTTTCTTGAAAAGTTTTGAACTTGGAGAGGCTACTCAAAGTGTTGCACTCGATGAACAATGCTTCTATCGGTGCTTGGGTATACATGCCTAATGTTATAAGTCAAAAAGCTAATTTTTATATATAACAAAGGTGGTTTAGGATCCTCCAGACACATAGAGAAATGCAGAATGGGAGTAGCATTGGCACGGGATGCTAAAAGAGAGATTGGTAATGTAAAAACCATCACCTAGAACACCAAGATGCTAGCAAGCCAAGCCAAAAGAACCTTTTATACAGATTCAGTACAAAGGCCTTTCATTGATATGTGTTGATGTGTATGGGTTAATGCAATGGCATTGTGTGGGATGTCATCCCTGGAATGAAGTTAGGTTTTGAAAGTACACATCCATTCCTTTCTCATCCTTGACCATCCACTGCCTAATAGCTAGACAAACCTAGCTAGGGTGAGGTTGGCTAACCTTGGTTAACTTAACCATGGACATGGTCAATTCCTTCATCATTACATCCATTCCTACTTAATAAACATAATTTCTTCCAAGGTAGTCCATTGGCATTATTATGGAAATAAACCAAACATAAGATAAGGACATTCTTGAAGAATATACAAGAGCTTTCAACTTCTAAAACCTTTCCACGTGATCATATATATATTCTAAGTAAATTTGGTTCTATAGCACATGATCCCAAAATCTCAAGATGCAATTGGGAATATTTATGATGCAGACTTCTTTGTCCAAAGGTTGCAACTCAATGAGTACACGTTTAGGTTAATCGACATGTGGTTTGAGGAGTGATACATGGAATACATCATGTATCCTAGAAGGAGGGGTTAGCTCCAATTGTTGATAATCTATTTCTCTCACTCTATGGATGATATTGTATGGACCATGGATCCATCTTAGTATTTTTTAAGGAAATTACTTATAATGTCACTTGGTTGTATGGCCCATAGTACTTACGAATCGCCTTAGTATTTTTGAATGATGATTTTTACAATGGCATTAAGTTGTAGTAGGTAGACCAAAGGGTTGTTAAAACCTTTGTTATTGTAATTTTTATTTCTAGTTGTGTGGATGCCACATTACCTTATCCCAACACTAGGCACTCGTACGGTAGTTCCACTCCTTGCAACCCTTCCACCCATAGGTCTAGGGTGTGCCTTGCCCAGCATATCCTCAAATCAAGTCCTAACTTCCCACATCCAGGTTGCTCTACATATGTCTAAAAATGATAGTTTAAGGGATTCGATGGATGTATTCTACTCCAAGTGCTCTCACAATATGGAGAATATATACCACCTCTTGATTTGTGTTGCGCACACTTGAATTTATTACCAATCTTCATCTCGCCTTGATTACCTAGGCAAAGCAATTATAGCTTCTTGCCTCCCTTTAAGGAAATGGGTTGGATACAATCCAACAAGCCTTACAGAGTGAGGCAAATTGCTCAGAATGGTTGGATACCCATGCTTGATCTTCTATGTTAAACGTTTCTTTTGGAAGCCTCGCAGTCTTGGGGGATTCCAGATTCTAGAAATTGAAAGGGACTCAGCCAAAATTTTTGGATGATAAATGCACCAACTGCAACTGTATTGGAATTTATTTGTCCAAATGAAAGGGCAAGAAGTTGTGATAATCTAGGCACTTTAACTATATACAATGTCTCATCCTACAAAATAGGGCCTTTTATGACTCATTGCAGCTAGAACTCAGTTATCGAGAGTATAAGCATTGGATTCTCGATGCTATGCCGACCTCCATTCATTGATCAGCTAACAAATTGTAGGCTTATGGTGACTAAGTGGAATTGAGAGGCTGAATTGGTTTGAACAACATCAGGGAGAGAGGAGGATGAGCAAAACTCTGCAAGACACTCACTCAATAGAGTTGAAGTTGAACCCAAAGCTTCCATAAATCTTCGCCTCTAACAAAAATGCTGATCATAATGGGAATGAGCGACTATATTAGAAAATGTGTGACAAGGTGAAGGGGATTGTAGATACTACACCCTACGAGCTATATTACTGAGTCATGAGTCATTGTTGAGATACTAAATAGCCTTGATTTTGCTGGGTTAGCCTTGAGATTATTGGCTCTGTAACCCGTTGTAGACGGGTCAGGCCACTCGTCTAGTTTAAGGAGGCTCCTCGCCTTTGGTTCATATTTTCTTGCCCATCTCAAGGGACACTTGTTTTAGGCACTAGGCATATACATTGATTAATATAATGTTTTTTTTAAATGTTTCATTCATATGTTTTCATGCAATGTGGAATAACTCTTTTCATTGGAGTTTAATTGTCGTTAGAAATTTCTCCATTTATTGTAACAAACCATGCCTGATCATACTTATACATCTTGAGTTTAGATTTTATGTTTCAAAAGTTTTTTGGGGTAATATTTTGAAAGATCTACGAGTCGGACCCCCTTTAAACAGATCATCGGTTAGTAAATGCGTGACGTGTTTGATCGACCTTCACATACGCCTAGTAAATGCGCAGTTAGTGGATTTCTTGCTGATAGCGAGATTCTCTGACTTGTGAAGCAGATATTGCACTTTTCACTGTCCTTGTGCAACAGGCGTTAAATTGAAGTTTTCACATGGTTACGGCTTCGTCTCGAAAGCAGTGGAGATTGCCGGATTGAAATACGAGGCTGGTTGATTGTAGAACGTGATAAAGGCGGACTGAATTTGAGTTTTCAATGGATGGGACCAAGATGCGACTAGATTCTCGTATTGGGGCATGATCACGCTAACAGCTTAAGTAGAATTTTGAGGAATGCCTGTGAAATTGCCATACATATATTTTATTCTTGAGATGGGTGGGCTGAACCCATCAGTTATTTAGAGGCTGGACTTTATGGTGGAGCCATAGTTAGAAGTTCTATCATAGGCGAAGCTGTAGAGCATCACGCCTCCATAGTTGCTCGCCTGTTTGATCGTTGGTAGAACTTGAGATATCAAAACGTCCGTAGGCATAAAGCCTGATGATGCTGCGTCCGTAGACGCTGGAAGACCCATCAGAATCGTGGCAGCAGGGACTCCTGCGGTCCATTGATTCCAAGCAGCAAGCAGAGAAGCGACGCCGTTTGAATTAGAATACTCGCAAGGTGGGTTGTTGTAGAATTGAACCGACACGTAGTCGAAGGTTCCTGTTCCTAAAGCAGTGCCGGAACCGGGACCGAGGTTGGCGTCGGGGTATGGACATTGGGGAGCTGCAGTAAGGTAGTATTTCTTGGAGCTTGCGGAGCTTAATTGCCGCAGGGTCGTAACAAGAGTGGCATAATAAGCGGAGCCACCAGTCTCGATGTCGAAGTCGATACCATCCAGAACAGCCGATCCCAAAGGTCTGGAACTAGATTGCCCACCAAGATAGTTGTTCCAAAGATAAGAAGCTACAGATTGTGCATCCTGGTCGGAATTCAGACCATAGCTTCCAGCTCCACCGCCAATAGATAACAGCACTAATACGTTCTGGGACTGGCAAGTCTGGATGTCGGAGCTAATGGAAGTGCACCCGTTCTGAGAGGGGTCGCAGTGCCCGGCCAGGTTGAGAACCGGCTGCTGGTTATCTCCGAACTGAGAGAGGAAGGAGACGATGACTATGTTGTAAAGGCCAGTTTGACAGGCTGAGGCCAAGCTTCCTTCGTTACCATCTTGGCCCCAGTAAGTCACTAGCATTCCTTGCTGGTGAGAAAGAGGGAGGGAGGCAAACAGGAGGATGGCTACGGCGGCGAGGGACAGGTTATCAAGGCTCCTCATGACGTCCAAAAAAGCTTAGAGAAACAACGGCAAGGTACATGGGAGCTAACACAAAGAATGAGAGACAGACAGATGTGCGGAGAGCCATGGATGAGCATTCGTATTTATATCCCTTCAAGGCACGAAATGATGAAAGAGTAAGTCGGAAAAGGAGTCAAGCTTCTATTAGTTCCAACTTTCAATTCGTCAAAGAGTCGTTTTTAAAGACGTGTGGAAAAAGACTGCTAGAAAAAAACCTTTTTTGGAACCAATAAAAAAACCTTCCACTCTTACATTCAACCTGGATTTAAATCCTGGCCACTTCTCAAAGACTTCCATATTTTTGAGGAGGTAATTTCAAGCTTAGTTTATAATTTGCCCTTAAATTAAAGACTTTACATTTTACATCCCATATCTAATAGTTTCATTATAAAGCAAATAATCATTGTATTAGCATTTAAGCTTTAATAATACATTTTAAAATATGCAAAGATATTCATTGTTTCTCCAATTCACTCAATGAACTTGCAAATTTTAAAACACCCATGTCATCTTGCATGTTATAAAAAACAAGATTATGGCATTATAAGATGGTACATACCTGGGATAATCGCATAACTTCCATGTTGGAACAATCGTATGTTGACCTTGAAGGTTTTTATGTGATTTGATCGGGATGCTGAAAGAACAATAAAGGCCTCCCAAAGAGATAATAAAGAAACAATCTGTGACTGCTTGAATTTCTTTCCTTCATTGTAATTATATTGAGGATACAGAAGTGGAGTCCGTGGAAGATTGGATTATTGAGAAGATAAGAGATACTAATGATGAGATCTTCTAGTGTGATCTCGGGCTCTGTGGCCTGTCCATCATGACTGCTTGAATTTCTTCTTTCATTGTAATTATGTTGAGGATATGGACGTGGAGTCTATGGAAAATTGGATTGTTGAGAAGATAAGAGATACTAATGATGATATCTTCTAGTGTGATCTCAGCCTCTGTGGCTTGTAATAGTTTTGTATTCTCTGCAACAAGCCTGGTAGGGCTAAGCAGATCATATTAGAATTGCTAATACAATTTATTTTTTTAGAATTACTAATACAATAATAATACAAATTGAATAAATATCATAATTAAATATCCTAATGTATTATAACATTTAACATAAGTTAAAAAAACACTATCATTAGTCAACACAAACAAGATAAAAATATTCAAGGACTCATGTTTCTTTCTACATGCTTTACAACCGAATAATAATCGTATGTTGAAGGACTCATGTTTCTTTCTACATCTTTACAACAATCGTATGTTGACCTTGAAGGTTTTTATGTGATTTGATCGGGATGCTGAAAGAACAATAAAGGCCTCCCAAAGAGATAATAAAGAAACAATCTGTGACTGCTTAAATTTCTTTCCTTCATTGTAATTATATTGAGGATACGGAAGTGGAGTCCGTGGAAGATTGGATTATTGAGAAGATAAGAGATACTAATGATGAGATCTTCTAGTGTGATCTCGGGCTCTGTGGCCTGTCCATCATGACTGCTTGAATTTCTTCCTTCATTGTAATTATGTTGAGGATATGGACGTGAAGTCTATGGAAGATTGGATTGTTGAGAAGATAAGAGATACTAATGATGATATCTTCTAGTGTGATCTCAGCCTCTGTGGCTTGTAATAGTTTTGTATTCTATGCAACAAGCCTGGTAGGGCTAAGCAGATCATATTAGAATTGCTAATACAAGTTATTTTTTTAGAATTGCTAATACAATAATAATACAAATTGAATGAATATCATAATTAAATATCCTAATGTATTATAACATTTAACATAAGTTAAAAAAACACTATCATTAGTCAACACAAACAAGATAAAAATATTCAAGCACTCATGTTTCTTTCTACATGCTTTACAACCGAATAGAGTCTGATGAGTCCTCTTGAGGCTGTGATGCTCTAAGAGTACATTGATTCTCTACTTCTTATGTGGATGGTGTACATTGAGTTTCTACTTTTGGTGCAATCGATATAGACTCAATCTCTTCCTCCTTTGCAAGATGTGATGTTGTAGATGCACATTGAGTCTCTACTTCTTGTGTTGGAAGAATGCATTGAGTCTCTAATTCAAGTGGAGACAGTAATGCTTCTGCTTGAGGCTGTGATACAAAAGGAGACCGAATTGTGTCTTGTTTTTCTTTGGCTCCCTTAGGTTCTTCATTGAGTCCATCATGTTGTTTCCCAATGGTAGCAGTTAGGTAGTGAACAATCTTAGTCATAAAATCTTGTAGCTCAAGCTTTGTATATGCTTCTATTAAGACATGTTCAAAAATTTCATTGAGGAACAACATGAAGGTGTAGGCAACTCTCCACCCACTACTAAACTTGTCTTTCTGCTCCACTGCGAGGCGTGCCTGGAAATTTGGTTGGTCTTGATGCTCCCTGATTTTCATAATCACATACTAACTTGTTTGCAGACCTGTCCATCATGACATATGACAAAGTGAATTTGTGTAGTAAATAGTAAGATGCATGTTCATAATGATATGATAAAATAACACTTACTTGAACATCCCGTGAAAGCCTATAAATGAATTGACAGACCAATAATGGTTGTCATCAAGATCCCATACTATCAGTCTCCAATGTGAGCTACATCACCAATAAAGAGCGATGAGATTTATCACAATATTAAGTATTAATAGACACAATATTACAAATAAAAGAGTAAAAGAAAGATTGAGATGATACTTACTTCTCATAATATGGCATAAAGAAAACTAGCATGCCATCCAAGTCTAAAGGTTGTAATATTGAACAAACATCATCTACCGTCTTCTTGGTATCACTAAGTATAGTTGAAAGGAGAGAATCGAGCATACACATGCGATTTTGTACTGATCTAGGAAAGTGAGATATAACCGTACTGCAGCAATAAATAAACAAATGTTAGAAGTAGATTGAATCAAATGATTGAAGTATCAAGCCAAGAGATGTTCATATCAAACCTGAGGATGGCCATCATGACTTTGTCACTAGCCTCTTTCAAAGGGTCGGAGAGAATTGTAACTTCCTCTGCTACCAAATGTCCAGAACATGAGGTCACTTGCTAGTGATAACCCTGACCTCAAAAGAGCTCCCCATTTCATCCAATATAGTGGTTACATTAGGACAACTTATGGGCATAGCAACCAATGTTTCCTCTGGACGCTCCACTACATTATCAATAAATGCCTTAATGATAGGTGACATAAATGCGTGTAGATGCAAGTCTATATATGTCGACAATGAGGTTTCACTGCCACTCAAATTAAAAATTTGAGCAAGGAGCAAAAAGCAGTTATATCCGACTCTCCACCCACAACTGTGGTCATCATTCTGCTTCGCTATGGGGCATACATGTTACATACTCTATTTGATCTTCTAAGTCACCTTCCATTTGCATAAGTGCATCTATAGCACCTACCAACTTTTGAGCTGATCTACACATCAAAATAGATAACATAAATGAATGTGCGCATTGCATAGGATGCATCTCATTGACGTAATTGTGACACAGGTAGGTTATACTTATTTTGACACACTGCCATGGATAGATGCTATTGAATTAACAAAGAAACATTGCTTGGCTAAGATGTCCACAGTCAGCAAGCTCCAATGCGAGCTGCATTATTAATTAAGAATAATTATTATTTGACATAATCCTCCACAATGTAAGAGATAAGCTAAGTAGGGATTGATACTCACTTCTCGTTATATGAAGTAAAGATAACTCATGCCACAGTCAAATCAACAGGTTGCAACCACTTAAAAATATCATCTATGGTCTTTTGCTTATTGCTAAGTACGTGAGAAACAAGAGGATCTTGACCATATATGCACATCTCTATATATATAGGGGAAGCTATTCTAAAACCATACTGTAATAAAAAGAAAAGAATATTAGTTCATTTGATCCAATGGAAATACAAAAGCATAAAGTCAAGAAAAAGTTTGTGTCAAACCTGAGGATGGCTATTATGACCTTGTCATTAACCTCTTTCTTGGAGTTTAAAAGGATTAAAATGTCCTCTTCAGCGAATAGAAAAGTAAGAGGTTGTTCTCGAACTTGAAACCTAACTTGAAATGACTTCTCCATCTGCTGCAAGGTATGATTATTTTCTAGACTCATCCGATGGATAGCCAGAGAAGCTTTGCTTTCTTGAGATGAGCTTCCTATATTCTCTACTCCAGCTATGTCCTCCTCATCCTCCTCCTTTTCCTCCTCCTATAAAAGGATAAAATAATTATGAGATTCAAAAATAAAAAATTAATTATAATTTAAAAAAGGCTTTTAAATAAATAAAGAAAATTAAAGATAAGTTTTCATACCTCTAGATATCTTCATGGTCTTTTTATGTAACCTTCTGAGGCAAGGTCAGTGTCATATCCATCTCCTTCAGCTTCCTTACTATCGCTAGTGTCCACACTATCATATCCAGAGCTTTTAGCATTTTCATCATCTTTCTTGCTCTCATCATACATGGCCATCTCTATGTTAGCATCCTCTTCATGTGAGATTGGACCTTTCTTATCATACTTTATTGTGAGAGAAGCCACGGTATCAAGGTATTCCAAGCAAGCAGGGCTCTCAATAATATTTACATGGTGTCCTTTTCATAAGAGCTTCAAACAAATGTCCCATTCGACACAATGTGACTTTCCATCGGGACGGCAGCAAAAAATTCCATCATACTAATTAAAAGATCAGCACTTTTTGCTAGCCTTTCATAGTGATTTGTGTTGCGATGGAGGGGACTTGGAGCTTCATGCTCTTCCAGCACTAGTTGCAATCTCTTTGCATTCCCCCTTATGTTGTCTGTAAGGAGTGATCTTTGTAAGGCCTCCATGCACAAGAAAAAGGTTTCAAGACTCTGTATCTTGAGACCGCATTCTCTCTTGTCTCTCTTTCTTGAGTATATACCATTGTAAATCTTAAGCTCATTGCCATATTATTTTCTTAGGGTAGCATATATACCTTATCATCTTTATCAGCAAATATGACTATGTTACATAGTGCCACTCTTCCAATGGTGCTATGTAATATCTAGTCAAGGAGTTGACGAACGTCATCCGATGATATTTCATAGACAAAGAAAAGTTGAGGCCTCTCTCAAGCAGTGTCATCGGACAAAAAATCATTCAATGAAACTCCCTTGCACTCAACACTCTTTCCAGACTCTGAAATGATCTCATGGATGAAAAAAAAGCCCTTGTTCAAAGTTTTTGCTTTTTTGAGAGTGTGCTTATTGATGACTTTTTGTGCATATGTATACACATTTTCCAAAATGTCACTTGCCATAGAAGGAGTAATTTCAGATCCATCATCTTCTACCTTCACCCATTTATGTGCCCAAGCCTTCTGTTTAGCCAATGGTAAAGTTGATGCCATCTGCCTCACAATGCTATGATCAATTTTACATTGGCTAATTAGAATATTTTTTCCTGCCAGCAAATATTCAATTGCACTCTTTACTGCATCACGCTTGACCTATTGCATGATGCAATCTTCCATGCAATGATCTTTATCTTTTTTGCCAAAAAACCATTCTTTGGACATTAATTTCTCTGCAGCAAGACTTGCGTATTTGTCTAGCAAGTCTCTTAGAGGCCTCCACATCCAAGCCGTCATCTCTTTTTTCTCAATCTTCTTTGCCTTGTCTTTAATCAATGATGGAGCCTCAATGTGACATCTCCCTTTTCACATGCAAGACACACGTCTTTTATCTGATGAAAAACTTCATCAGTACGGAAAAGTCACGGGGGATTCACTAGTAGTAATAAGGAGACATCACTTGCATGCAATAAATATATGAAAATTCCCCTTATCTACCCCCTATTTATGAGACCTTACCTTATAAAATGTACCTTCCTTTGCTTTATATAACCCCCCTCCCTTACACCCACGTGGTACCATATGATAAACCCTAGTGGACCCCTCGGGGGAAAAGTATGCTTGTGTAGTCTTGATACCTATTCCTTACTGTCTTAAAGCTTGTAATCACCTCTGTTCTTTCCTGCTTTCCCCTTGGTACAATGGCACTCAAGCATGTGTAGAAGTCAACAAGATTATCCGCTTCCACTTTAGTTGCAGTTCTTTTGAGAGTGATCACTAGAGAATGAAAAGTTCTCTATATGGTCCTAGCTTTGAGCAACATCTCTGAAGTGGACGTGATCTTTCATAGTGCATGAATGTCATGATTAAGTCTTTCTGACTCAATCAAATATTTTTTCTCGTTCTTGAAGATGCAAATGCATGCAGAATAGTAGTGGAATTGAGGCACACTCACAAAGGTTTGATAAGTAATTTCTCCTTTGTTGTATGCCTCTCTAGAATGCTCATTACAAGCATAGGCATAGCATTGACCATCTATTGCCTCAAATGTGTAATTTCTTTTGGCATCCTTTATATGTCGTTCTGGATCATTCACTGAACTCTATCCTTCTTGAAGTGAGGGAACTTGTTTTTTGAGGAACTTAGTGAATTGCATCTCAAAATCTATAGGCTGAAAGAAATTGATGGATTGACTAGAATCTCCTTTGACTAGCCAAAATGCCCTTGGACGGAGTACCAAATTAGAAACAACTGGTTTTTTTCCATCAATCAAAGCCTGAAAATTTTTTTCAGCATAGACAATATCTAAGGTCCTGCTGTTGGTGAAGACGCTTGCTTTGATGATCGTTGAAGCATGTATAACTTGAGTCTTCTAGCCCCATATATATCCTGGATCCTCATTTGTCACAGCCTCATTCAAGCGAAGATTTAGGTTCTTCATTGATAACATTTATGCTTATGAATCTGACTTCATTTCAAGACCCTCCGCATCCTCTTCGCGTTCTTCCTCTTCTCTTCTTTACCCTTTCTTTGTATATGAACAACCTCTTTTTCAAGTTATAGGACTTGGAACTATAGCTCATGAAGTACTCGCCTTTTGCATTTGACGTTGGGGTCTATTTTTTAGGGGCTCTATGTGAACCGCTTTAGATCACCCTACTTCTTCTTTTATTGCCTCAACTTCAAGTATATTCAAGGGCTGCACTTGTTATGTTATTCCATCAACTTCATGAGTTACACCATCTAAGTTAGTAATACCATGAACGAGAGATGCATGTGCATGTCCTGCTTATCTAATGCATGTCGCGTCTCAGCCAATTCAATTCTTGTCTGAGATGCATGTGCATGTCCTGTATTATCTGATGCATGTCGTGTCTTAGCCAATTCAATTCCTGTCTCAGATGTAGATCCCTTGTAAGCATCCACGTGTATAAGACCCTCATCCAATGCTACAATGTGTTCTGTCTCATCCACTCCAGTTCCTCTCTCATTTGTATTACCATGAACTAGGTCTACATGGCCTGTCTCATCACTTCCTTTCTCATGTGTGGATTCTTGCACCTTAGCTCCCTCCAGTTGAACCTTGCTCAATGACACTCTGAAAGTATTCAAGGATTATCTTTGACTTCATTTTTCTTGCTTCCTCAATAGGAAATTCCTCCCACACATGTTGGAGGATCTCCAATGCAGGAACCAATTCAGG